>NC_053489.1:495224526-495447026 GCF_905171775.1 Rana temporaria
AATCAATACAAATAGGTGAGCAGAGGGATTGGCAGGATCATCGGGTATTTCACACAATAGTATACCTTACACATATCAGGAATATGAAAAGTTGAGGTAATATATTCTTTATGTCATGTGTAAAGTATGAATACCTTGTTTGCAAAATACTAGCTTTCTATATTGTGCTTCTGTCATTTATTGAATTAAATTGATCTTTAAAATCGTATGAAAAATACCACTTTGATCTTATAATAATCGGATCGTTATTACAGAGCTTTCAAGAGTCGATCACGACAGTTCATCCGATATTGTCTGATCGGACAAGCATGAAAATTATTCTCGTACGATACCAGATCGTACAATTTTCGTTTAATCAGTAAAATTGTCTGAAAATACAATACAAATACGCTACAACAAATGATATAATTTCCGATTTTTTATTCTGTCATACGAGAATTTTTGTAACGTTTGTAAGCTTTTCATGTTGGATATGCGACTGGCATGCAAAAAAAATAAATGGACGGTCTGTTGTCCGATTTTCGTATTGTATGGACGGGGCATAAAGCCCCGTCCGTACACACGATCAGAAAATCGGAAGTTACATTTTGTACGACGAACGATCTGCCATTTTTTGTATGGTTAATACGGTGCTTTCGACAGCCGATTCAGATTTTTTTCGTACGACAAAAGCTGGATGTGCAGACTATAACATTTTTGACGGATGTGAACACAACGTCCGATTTTTGTTTACCGTATTTATCGGCGTATATAGCGCACTATTTCCCCTTAAAATAAGGGGAAAATCGTGGGTGCGCGATATACGCCGATAGCCGCTTCCCGCGCTCAGTTTGAAATCCTGCGCCGACATATACCGAGTGCAGTACACTCGGGTACATTCGGCCAGGCTCGGCTTCGCTCGTGCTCACGCATAAACGTCACAGAGCGTGAGCGCGAGCGACGCTGAGCCTTGCCGAATGTACTGCACTCGGTATATGTCGGCGGAGGCGTTCGAACTGAGCGCGGGAAGCGGGGACTCGACTTGAGGCGCATGCTGGAGAAGCCGGGAGGACACCATCGAGGCCGCAGACGGACGCCGGACCGGACGATGGACGCTGGGAAGACACCAAAACTGTAAGTAATGAAATCATATAACATTTTTTTTTACAGGAATTTCGGGGGCAACTTTAGGGGTGCGCGGTATACGCGGGAGCGCGTTATACCGCGATAAATACGGTACTTATTACGGTTTTCGTCCGAAAAATAAAAGTAAGAGCAAGACTATGCATGCTCAGAAACAAAAGAATACATACAAAACTATTCAACACATGACATCACTTCTAAAGTTGAAGTGTGTCGTGCGAGAATTTCCATACGGTGAGTAGCCTCTTCACTTTCCACAAAAGACTAGCATGCAACAAAAACGGACAAACGGCTGTCCGAAGATCGTGTGTCCGAGGCTTTCGTTTAAATTGAATTGTAAATGTGCTCTGAAGATTTTTGGGCTTTTAGCTGCTTTGCTATATGTTGCTTTGACAAGTTAAATTATTGTATTAGTGGATTAGTCTGTTATATTTGTGTGTGCCTGACTCGGAATCATCATGCTCACGCTCCCCTGTCAGCATTAGTGGCGGCAGCTAGTCTGACCTGGGATGAAGCCTACACACTGGAGGTCTCCTTTAAACCCGGAAGTGTCGGTAATCCAGCGCTTTCCTACAAGCTGGCTCTGTTTATAAAGGATATCAAGTGGCTCCTTCACCTGATTCTACTGTCACCAAGTAGCCCGAGGCTCCAGCTTTGTGGTGCCTGTAGCTGATTGCCGTCTGGCCATTCACACCAATTTACCTCTTTGCCGGCTATGTCCATTTGTCTCTTCTGCACACATTCATCACCAGGGCTTGTCTTCATGCTTTGTTACCAATGCTGTAGTTGTTTAAATAGACTGTCAACCTTTTATTACTACTTATTGACAATATGATCCCTATAAAAAGGCAATTAGTTAAGTGCATTTCTGCGATGGGCTTTTTAGTTTGCTTCGAACCATTTGAGAAACTAGCCTGTAAATTAACAGCGTATAAAATAAATTGCTGTAAAATTTAAAGGCTTTTTTTTTTTTTGTTCTTTTTATTTTATACTTTTGGTTGAAAGAATACAATGGAAATGCTACATCTTTTACCAAGGTGCTTTGAATGATTTTCTGCATGTGTTTTAATGTATTTTACTTTTGCATTCGTTTTAATATATATATATAAAAAAACTATTATTTAAGGAAATTATCGTAAAGAAAAGACTATCTGTGATCTAAGTTTTTTTTATGTTTTTATACAATAGGAAAGTAAAAATTCAACCCAATTTGTTTTAGCTTACTGTTGGGTTTCTGTTGTTCCCGGTGTCCCCATTTGGAAGACTTTCTCAGACATCTCAATTTTTCCCTACCCATATTCTGATATGGCAGTCCTGGTACAACCAGCTCCCCAGAGAGGATAAAGAAGGCACTAAAACCCTGATGGAAGTTTTATCTCTTTTCTATCTGAAACTAAAAAGCAAAGATACCTTCCCTTTAAATCGGTGGTCTCCAAACTGTGGCCAGGTGCAGCCCCTTTGCTTGCTTTTATCTGGCTCTTAGGGCTCTGTTTTCCTACAGACATCAATAAAGAGGAACCTATCTTTCTGCTGATGCCAACAATGGGACACTATTTTTCCTACTGACACCAACAATGGGACTTTATTCCTTTCACTGGCACCAACGATGGGGCACTATTCCTCCCTCTGACACCAATGATGGGGCACTATTATGCCCACTGATATCAATGATCGGGCACTATTACTTCCACTGATACCAATGATTGGGGCACTATTCCTCCCACTGACACCAGTGATGGGGCACTGATACTAATGATGGGGCACTAGTCTTCCCGCTGACACCAATGATGGGGTACTATTCCCCCCACTGACACCAATAATGGGGCACTGTTCCTCACACTGATAACAAAAATGGGGCACTGCAAGCTCCCCGCAACGGAATGTTTCTGCAGGTTCCAAGGGTTTAAAGCAGGTGGTGAGAAAGCAACATAATGCTGCCTGCTTTAACCCCTTGTTTCCTGTACTGCACAAGGTTGCAGGGCATTTGCAGAGTGCCCTCATTCAATTGAATAGGTTATGCTTGGCAGGTGCTACACCCACCAACCATGACAGGGTGTATAAATCTTGCTACGACATGTTTACACCCCTGGCCACTGCAGCTAGCGGGTGCGGCTGGGGTGGGTGTGGTAAAAAATTGTCTTAACTATGGGGTTTTACCACCCACCAAAATGTAAATGAACCCTTATGCCTTGTTTCCACTGAACGGAACGGTTCCGGTCAGTAGATTTGGAACGGTTTAGAACGGACCGGTCTATTCTCGTGAGCGTTTCCACTGCAAATCGGACCGTCGGGACCATACAGGATTTAGAAAAAATGCCTAGCACGTCCACCAATCAGTGGAATGTATTGCATCTCCGCCCTAATGGAACCATTCCATTTTCTATGGCCCCACATCTGAAGCAGGACCCAGAATGGTCCGGTACGGTTCGGTTTTATGGCACACTTTCATAATGGAAACACCCAAAAGAGCGTACCGAACCGTACCGAACCGATCCGCTCAGTGGAAACTAGGCATAACTGTTCTAAGACCCCTATAAGGCTGCTTTTACACTGATGTGCTGTGGTTTACCTATGCTGCAGTTGCAGTGCTGTGTATTTGCAATTTTCCTGGGTTAGCTGCTCCTTGCAATATACTTCTATTATATCCTGCAGGTGTGGTGCACTTTCTGAAAGTGCATCAAAACTCCTGCATTTAGAAGGTCACCAAACCCGCAGGATATAATAGAAGTCTATGGCTATGGAAAACCCACAGGAGAGCTGCAGGTACACTGCATTGCACCCACGGTGTGGATAAACCGCCACACATCAGTGTGAAAGAAGCCTTATACTATTATGCCTGGTGTATTGCTTCACACTGACCTGAAGATCTCTTCTTTCCTGCTGCTGGCACCACCCTGGAGACTGCTAGCCGGGATAAGAGGTGGAGTGCAGTTGGTATCACTATGCATGGGACAGGAGCCAGCACTACAGAGGAGGCATCGGCTTGTGTGCCTCTTGCTCCCTTCTACAGCTCCAACTTTACAAGTGTTTGATGCTCTGGGATGGCGGGTCAGAAAGCCCAGACCGCGATCTAACAGTCACCTGGCCGCAATCTACAGGTTGCTGACCCCCTGCTATAGATAAAGGCCATGCGGGTATGATCTGACTGTACTACGTCTTCTCCTGCACACTGCTATTAATACAAATGCTCAGGCCAGTGCTTTATTTTTATGGCGAGGTGAGGATAGCCCCATAGGTGACACTGCAAGTTCTGCCTATCTGTGCAAGAACTGTAGTGACTACGAACAGTAACATGTTGTATTGACTTTTCATCATGGGTAATGCTGGGTTCACACTGATACGACACGACAGTCATAAGACTTGCATCCTACTTTGCTTTGCGACATCGGTCCTACATTGGTCCTACATTGGTCTGACATTCATCCAACTTTCATGAACAGGATATACTACTTTGATCTGACTTTGTGACAGTCTGACTTGTCCTTTGACCAATCAAAACAATCCCAGTGTGAGATAAATTCCTTTTATTGCTGCTGTAATCACCATGTCGGATGCCACAAGTCAGATGGTTAGGACAAGGATCCTACTTTGATCCAACTTCAATGATATTCAATGGGCTGAAGTAGGATCAATGTCGGACCAAAGTAGTACAGGGAGCATTTTCAAAGTCGAACCGACTTGTGTCGGACCAGTTAAGACAGCTCTCATAGGGAAACATTGATTTTCACACGTCATGCGACATGAGCTCCCAATGTCGGAGCGTTTTCGGACAAGTGTGAACCCAGCCTAAGGAACATACCCTACCAGTACTAGCATAAAGGGGTGCAGTAACTTAGATAATGCTCCACTGGTTTGTTCAGGTACGTCTGTTCTATAACACACTGCAAAAATGACCTGGAGATGTTTTGTGTTTATGGACAGATCCTGAGGTCTGTGATCCATTATCTGCAAACCTGCTGCCTAGCAAAACAGGAAGACAATCATTACTGCTGCTCTTCCATTTAAAAGGCATACACGGATATAATAATGGAACTTGCTTCCTCCAGTAATTGCACAGAGCATTGATAATCAGTTAATTAAGATGGTGAAGCAAGAAGCAGTAGTAGGGGAAGGCAGGGGTCAGTTTTGTATGTATAATTTTATTTTGTCTAGTATTCCAAGCTTTAGGAAGATTCATTATCTAGAAAGCATCCAGATAATATTACCCATATTAGTACATTGAATAAGAAAAGAAGAGTTTGTATGTGACATATCTATTATTCATTTTGTCATTATTTGGTGTTTATACAATACTTCTCCGATGCCGCAGCAGGCCCGGTGACATTGAGAGATATTAATGATGTAACAAACACTCTCTGGAGTATCCAGTTGCTCCCTTTCAGTTACAGTATAAACAGTCGCAGTGACAGAGTTTGTTTAAGGACAGAGTTGACATGGTTACTATGGGAAGTTCTTTTATTAAGATATGTCTTCTTGTTATATTTACATGTTATGTATTTTTTAAAGCAATTTGACTTATTTGAATGTTATTTTTTGCTGCTAGAACCTGCAGGCCACAGAAGCCCTTCTTCTGCATTAAGAAACGGCAATAGATTTTGCTTTCTCATTCCTATACCTTAGAGAAGGTGTATCCCAACTTTTCAGTCTGGGGGCCACATATTATATTTTTCAAATATTTGCAGGCTGGAAAAAAATACATTTTTATAAATGAATGAATCCTTCTGTACATTGATTAAAAAATAGTGAGGCGCTGTAGGTATAAAAAAACACAGGGCCAGATTCACATAGGAGAGCGGTGGCGTAACGTATCGTAGATACGTTACACCGCCGCAATTTTTCATCGCAAGTGCCTGATTCACCAAGCACTTGCGATGAAAACCTACGCCGACGGCCTCCGGCGAATGGCGGGCCAATTTAAATGGGCGTGTGCCATTTAAATTAGGCGCGCTCCCGAGCCGGACCTACCGCGCATGCTCCGTTTCCGAACTCCCGTCGTGCATTGCGCGCCGTGACGTCATTTTTTCGAACGGCGACGCGCGTATCGTAATTCCGTATTCCCGGACGGCTTACGCAAACGACATTGATTTTTAAATTTCGACGCGGGAACGACAGCCATACTTTAGACAGCAATACACTTGCTGACTAAAGTTAGGGCACCTAAAACGACGACTAACTTTGCGACGTGAAACTAGACTAGCGGCGACGTAGCGAACGCGAAAATCCGTCGTGAATCGCCGTAACTCCTAATTTGCATACCCGACGCTGGTTTACGACGCAAACTCCCCCCAGCGGCGGCCGCGGTATTGCATCCTAAGATCCGACAGTGTAAAACAATTACACCTGTCGGATCTTCTGGCTATCTATGCATAACTGATTCTATGAATCAGTCGCATAGATAGAAACAGAGATACGACGGCGTATCAGCAGATACGCCGTCGTATCTCCACTGTGAATCTGGCCCACAATTTCTATATTTAAAGTGCAGACATGTGTCCTTTTGTGTATAGTAAATGTGTTTCTGTATTTATGTAATAAATGTGATGATTAGTGAGCCTAGTTTAACATTATAATGGCATCAAATTCATACAAATAAATTAAAAGTTGACTTAAGTACATAAAACATAAAAACTAGTGATAATCACATGGCTTTAACGCGTTGTACTGTGTACAGATAAAATAAATAAAATAGTAGATAAATCCAACAATCAAAATATTTAACATAGAAATTCATATAATTAAAGTTATACTGGTGCTTGATTGTCCAATATTTCCTTTTTTTTTTTTTTTTTTGCAACTTCTTTATTTTCAGTTTTCTTTTCTTTTGTACAGAAAAATGACAAAAATCTTAACATAAAATAGCAATAGACAGTCAATCTACATAATTTAAACATAACTTCTCATCTTATATATCAGCAGAAAATAAATTAGCACCATTGATTCACCCCAATCCCACTGACTCCCTCCTTTCCAAGGTAATTTCCATAAGGGGTGGAGAGGTAATAGTGGCCCACTCAATCCCAATACTAAGCAGGTGTGAGAGAGAGAGAGAGAGCAAAAAAAAAAAAACAGCAGTATCCCAACCAGAAACTACATCCTTCCCCTCTAGTCTCCACCTCCAATATTTCCTTATGTCTCACGATTGGACACTGAATAATAGAAACATTTTGTAAATCCCTGGATATATTCCCCAATGAAAATGTCCTTCAAACATTCTGAGTGATTGTGCTCTTTTCCTTCACCATTGTTTGTGACAGTTTATAGTATTGGTGACAATGAATCCTGCTTCCCGTGTCACCTCCTTGCTCTCCCCCTATCCCATCAAGGATCCCCTGATGAAGTCACGTGACTGTGACGTAACACATTGGGAGTGAGTGGAGGCATGCTGGAAGTGACGCCGTTTAGGAATGAGCCTGGTGCTTGTGAATTCTCGCCACTATCCGATTGTTTTATTGTGAGTGTAATACATTTTATTATTTGAATAAAATGTACTTATTACGGTACTACACTACGAGAGCATTCTCCTTTTTCCATATATCTCCATTGAGAGGATTTTAGAGAGAACCCCTTAGGAGGAATAGAGACCCAGCACATGAGAGAGCAGAGCAGTGGATATCCCCATAGAGGAACCTGAGAGGTCACCATACACCGTCCGTGGAATTACATTCTATGCTGGCTTTTAACATACTTAAGGTGAGAGGCTAGAGAGCACAAAGGTGACATGGAAAGCGAGATTTATTGTCACCCATATCCATTCGGCAGAAGTTCTCCAAACTTTCCCTTAGATTTTTTGGCTCAAAAACGTCACAACCGATTTTCAATTTGTGCCAATTAACTGTACGATAAAACAAACAAACTGTCCAAATGACAGATTTTCGAACACTTTTTCACCTAGTGTACGATCACCATTAGGCAGGCTATACATTAGTTATTTTCTTACGTTCAACCAGCAGGTTCAACAAAAGAAAAGGCATGTATTCCCCTATCCACACATTTAAGGTGGATGAGGGAATCGCTCCCGCCAAGCCATTGTATGCTGAAAGCGGGGATCCTTCCCCGCCGTGAGAATACACTCATCAGCACGCTGGCTATAGGCAGCGGTACTGATTGAGTGAAAATTTTCTAATAGGCTGGTTGTACAGAAGTCATTTGAAAGATCGATTGCTGTATAATCAGCCTGCCAATAGATGAATTGAAATTTGTCTGGTCCCTGCTGAACTAGCAGAGTTTCAATCCAAATATGGCCAGCTTTAAAGGGACTCTAATGGCAGTCCTTCTAACTGGGGCTACAGGCCCTTGCCCCATTGTCTTTACCATTACTATCTTACTTCTTTTTAGACCTGTAAGGAAAAAAAGATGGCTGCATGATTCCTTAGGTGTAGAGAATATCAAAGCGTTATCATTCAGGGTCTCCTCTTGATTTTAGAGGTATTATATAAAGAAAAGTTTACAGAGGCTAAAACATGAAATTACTGTTTAGGCTCCATGCACACTGAAGCTGAGAAACTGCAGTTTATTGGCATTTTGGCTTTTTTTTTTTAAAGCCCATAAACTGAACTCTATGTTAGCCTATGTGCCCATGCACACCTGGGCGTTTTTTAGTGTTAATGAGCTTTGGAGTTTATTGGCTTTTTTCTGAACACCCGAAATTTGCGTTCAAAGTGCCGTTTTTTGGCGGGGAAAATGCTCAAAAAAGCCAGTGCCAGCGTCTTTTTGCGTTTTTTAATCCATTAAAAAAAAAAATATATATATATATATATATATATATATATATATATATATATATATATATATATATATATATATATATATATATAAAAAAAAAGCTACACTGAAAAACGCTGATTAAAGCTATTGCAAAAACGCTAAAAAACGTTGAAAGGCTCCCTGCAAAGCTACTGGCGTTTTTTTATAGCTTTTATCAGCTTCAGTGTGCATGGGGCCTTAGGGCCAGATTCACATACATTTGCGGCCGTGTAACGTAACCCGTTTACGTTACACCGCCGCAAGTTTCCAGTTTTAGTGCCCGATCCACAAAGCACTTACCTGGAAACTTGCGGCGGTGTATCGTAAATACGTCCGGCGCAAGGCGGGCCAATTCAAATGGGCGTGTGCCATTTAAATTAGGCGCGCTCCCGCGCCGGACCTACTGCGCATGCTCCGTTTCGCAATTCCCGTCGTGCTTTGCGCGCAGTGACGTCATTTTTTCGAACGGCGACGCGCGTAGCGTAATTCCGTGTTCCCGGACGGCTTACGCAAACGACGTTCATTTTTAAATTTCGACGCGGGAACGACGGCCATACTTTATACAGCAATACGATTGCTGTGTAAAGTTAAGGCAGGTCAAATAACGACTAACTTTGCGACGGGAAACTAGACTAGCGGCGACGTATCGAACGCGAAAATCTGTTGTGAATCGCCGTAACTCCTAATTTGCATACCCGACGCTGGTTTACGACGCGAACTTCCCCCAGCGGCGGCCGCGGTACTGCATCCTAAGATCCGACAGTGTAAAACAATTACACCTGTCGGATCTTAGGGATATCTATGCGTAACTGATTCTATGAATCAGTCGCATAGATACTCTGAGAGATACGACGGCGTATCAGGAGGTACGCCGTCGTATCTCTTTTGTGAATCTGGCCCTTAGTGTGCAGGTTCTACTCTGCACTCCCTTGACAAGTAAAGTCCAATACAGAACAGAAGCAGAAGGTTGATCAGAAAGCACCATGTACGCTTGGGGAAAAAATAATCAAAATAAATGAAATGGTTAATTGTGACATATCCAAGTAGTAAATAAATGCCTAATATCCCACATATAGTGCTGATGTATTACACTACACTTCTTATAGTACACAAAACCATTTACATTAGTCTTTTCCCCAGTGGAATTTACAGTCTAATGTCCCTACCACAGTCCCACAAGTGTACACAATTTACATCCGGCCTGGTTAACCTAATAGTAGTTTTTAGATTAGCACTGAGTACAGACAACATATGTCTTACCTCCTTGTTCAAGCTGATTGTAAACAGGCCTTAGCCAAAGTTTTTATCATGTTCAAATGTACTTGTAGTGTTTATAGAACATATGGATTATTTACACAGCACAAGCCTAGGATAATTACAAAGTATACTCTATTTATTTAGTGGCTTCCTTGCTGATGGGAAATGCAGACAATTTCAGTTGTTAGTTCAGAGAAAAGTAAATTGTTTAAAGTTTGTTTCCCGTTGTACCGAAATGTGACAAACATGCTCATGATTTTGCAATCTGCAAAGCCCCGAGCATTTAGTATATGAGACTGTACGTTTCCAATAGATACGCAACATATTCTAAGTTACATAATATACAACCAGATTAACTACTTGAGGACCAGGCCTATCCTGACACTACTTGTAAAAAATCTGTATTTTCCTTGCTAGAAAATTACCTAAAATCTCCAAACATTATATATTTTTTTAAAGCAGAGGCCCTGGAGAATAAAATGGTGGGTGTTGCAACTTTTTATGACACGGTATTTGGGCAGCAGTATTTCAAACGCATTTTTTTATTTTTTGGGGAAAATAAAATAATTTTAATGCAGAAAAACAAAGTATAATACCCAATTGTTTGGTAAAACATAAAAGATGATGTTACACCAAGTAAACAGATACCAAACATGTCATTGCGCATGCCCGTGGAATAGCAACAAAATATGTAGTTTTTTTTATCCAATCCCAAGGGTAGCTACAGCACTCTCGAAACATTGACAATAAAAAAACGCTACTGTTTTGATCTACCTTCTCTGCAAGACCCAGGAGTGCCTCTATATTATTTTGGGATTTACATTATATTATCCATTGATGATGCTTTAAAAGCCTTTACAGGTTACCATCTTAACCTCACCTCACATGGTTTGATCGCTGTTTACCTACTGGCGTGGGACCAATGCGTGAATTCACCTTTGCACGCATGCACGATGGCTGCTTTAACATTTTTTTTGACATTTTATTATTTATTTAAATGATTATTTTTGTGCTGTACCTTTATTTTTTGATCACTTTTGTTATCACAACAAATGTAAATATTTCTTGTGACAGCAATAGACAGTGACTTTACTGAGACATATGGGGTCTATCAGACCCCAGATCTCTCCTCTGCCCTTAAAAGCTTTAAAACATACCAGAATCTGTATGATCCAATGATTTTTTCAAAACAGTAATGGTTTGTTTACAACCGTCAAAGTCAGAAGTGACAAAATGGTAATTTCTTGCAGTTTCTTAGATTATAGAGATGCTGTTGCTCCTTCGGGTCCCCAGTTAGCTCTATGGTCAGCCAGAGGAACCACCGGCTGTAGTCCTGGGTTACCCTTTTGGACGGGATAGCCTTGGAAGGTGGCAGGAGGGGGAGGGGCGGGACCCCTTCCTGACTCTTGTAAATGCAATCCAGCGGCTATTAAGCCACTAGGATTGCTTTTACAAGTGCTCTGCTGGTCAAAAAAAAACAAGTCCCGTGGAGTACTGGTACATCACAGGGTGGCAAGGGGCTAATAATAACTTAATGTCCATCCCTACCATTGCTCCAAAAAATAAAAATTAAAAGTCGGCAGCTACAAATAGTGTAGCTACTGACTTTTAATAATCGGACACTCACCTGTTCCACGGTCTAGCAATGTGGGCGCACAAAGCCCCGCTCCTCTCCCCCTCCTCTCCATGGTGCCAGCATTCTTACTGTGAGCGCCCGGCTGTGGCTTTACGCGCTGCACGCTGCGAATGACTGGGCACCTGTGACGTGTCCCAGAAGATTGCAGGGAGGGAGGGGGGAGAGGTGAACTTCCTTCCGGTGCCGCGGAGCCTCGGGAGGAAGTGGGAGCTGGATGCCTCTAAAAAGAGGGTATCCGCTCCTCCCCCAAAAAATTACATGCCTAATGTGGCATGTCAGAGGGTCACCATCACTTAAAGCGGAAGTTTCTTTTTTGGGTGGAACTCCACTTTTTAACCGCTTGCCTACCGGCCACCACAGATATACTGCGGCAAGACGGCTCGGGTGCACAAAACGACGTACATGTACACGGTTTGTGCATGTGATCATATGGGTGCCCGTGCCCACTGCATGCGGGGGGAGCGAGCGATCACTCCTCACAAACACAGAACAGGGATCTGCCAATGTAAATACTGTAAGGCAGATCCCCATTCTGACAGGGGAGGTGAGAGAGATTTGCTGTTCCTAGTGATCCAGAACAGTGATCTTTCTCTACTCCCTGTTAGTCCACTCCCCCACAGTAAGACAGCACCTCCCTAGGGAACACTTAACCCCTTGATCACCCCCTATTGTTAACCCCTTCCCTGTATTTATACAGTGATCAGTTCATTTTTATAGCACTGTATTGGTGGTCACCAAAATGTGTCAGATTTATTTAACGACAAGGTAAGTTTCATATGTTTACCTCAGCCACTGAGAGATCAAGTGATTCCAGTTTTTTGATGGAGTTTATCTACATCTGAAGACCAGCAGCTGATTCTAGGTACAAGTTGTACAATGGTCCTGGACTTCTTCTGAAGTTGTTATTCAGAAACAATGACATACAATACACCTTTCTCTTATCGTCCATGGACGGACACAGCTCCTTAAATCTTGACAAGTGGGTTATGTTCCCTGTTTACAGGAGAGGACTAGGCAGAAACATGTTAAATAGTTAAATACATGTTACATTAACAGAGTTGAACAGCCCCGCCCAGGGGGCGGTCCCTCCAGACATAACCCTCCTCACTGCAGCTTGCAGCCTCAGTTTCGTTCTGCCTAGCAAAGGAGAAGGACGTATGGCTCCCTTTGGGCCCAGCGCCCTGAGGAGAAATTTTATTTTATTTTACTTTACTTTTTCTTGAAGAATCTTCTTTCAACTGTTGGCTGAGAGACAGGCTGGATATTATAGATCCTTGTAGTCTACTCAGTCCGACCAGCAAGCGTGGGCACACCTTTGCAAAGAGGCTTGGTCTGCCACGCCATACCTCATGACTCCTGAGGTGGCCGGTGAGCTTTGCTCCGAGGTCCACATATGACTGAGCTGTGGTGTTGTCTCAATCACAGTGGACCGGGCCGACAGCTACCTCCATTGCGGTTGTAGGTCTGTCAGGAATGCGTCAGCGAGTCCTCGCTCGGACAGGTAAGTACAGTCCCTCCTGCTTCGGTGGGTTGGTACAGCTGGGCATTCCTGGGGTTCGGGGGTCCCTTCCCCTTACTTCCCTGCTCCTTTCCCTTGCTGCATTGCTAACATTGCCGCTGTCAGGGGGGAGGGGGCCTTCCTGAGGGGACTGTTATCTGGCCTGTGTTTTTTCTTTTTTGTATTGGGCTTTCCTGTGAGGTAAAAAGCCCTGTGATGAGCACAGATGTTTATGATTATACTTCAGCAGACGCTGACTGATTGGTGACACCTGTAACGGTTTTGCTTTTTATGCTGTATCTGTGACTTGTCCTTAAATAAAACAGCCCTATGAGGCTTTTCCTGTTTAACCTCCCTGGCGGTATGATTCTTTCAGAAAAAACATGCTGAAAGCGGTACCATTATTTGCAAGGAAATTTGGCGTTTTATATTGTAGGTCTGTCATTTTTAGAAATAACTCACTTAAATCTGACCAAACAAGCTTCTAATAGGCATCCCGGGTATGACATTTTTTTAAAAACAAAATTATAAATTATAATATAATAAATAATTATAAATAATTATAACAAATAATAATATAATTATAATAAAAATTATTCAATAATGTAATCAAATCAAAATCACTGAAATTTGCTCAGTTGCAGAATTGTTGCTGTCATTATTTTTTTTTTTTTATGACGAATTTCCCCACAAATCGCTATCGCACAATTCTGCAAGTGATTATAATTTATTATCGCTGTTTTTTAGCTGATCTAAAACTATTTTTGACATAAAGGGACACTTTTGGTTGCTATGGACAATCTACAGTTTGCAGGGAGAAAGAAACGTTTTTATTATATAAAATGACATGCATGACACAGGACAGACCACTAGGGACAAGGGGGGTGTGTTTTTTTTACATACAGTACTGTAATCTATAAGATTACAGTATACTGTATGTATAGTGTTTGTTTACTTTTTTGAATTTGGCGCCGTTCTCCGTCCCCGTGCGTCGTAACGTCGCAGGGAACGGAGATCGGCGTCACACGGAGGCACTGTGTGAATCGAGCGAGGTCCCGCTCGCTCACACAGCGCGGTGGCATCGCTGGATCCAGGGACAAGGTAAGTAAAACTCCCTGTACATCCAGCGAGGCGAGCCCGAGTCTGACTCGGGGTTACCGATCCTAGCCCAAAAATCTCACCCCGAGTCAGACTCGGGAACACCGCCCAGGAGGTTAAACACAGGTCCCTGCAAAAGTTACCTCACGGTTCTTTTCCTCACAGGCAGCACTGGGCAGTCTCCTCCTGAGGGAGTCCCCTGGTTACCCCTGGTCAGCGCAGCAAGTGGGTGAGAGGCCCTGAATAGGGCTCTAGGAGCTTTTGTCTATTTGTATGGACAGGTGTGCATATTATAATACACACTATATGTAAATATTGGAGTCAGTATCTGGGTCCTTCCCCACATGCTGGTGGTGGCAGCAGGTGTTAGCACCTGTGATTCCCACAGAGTTTTTATTGTTAGTCCTGGACACAGTTTGTGCCAGGGTGGGGGTGGACTGCGGGCGGGCGGTAAAAGAGTGCCCCCTTCCCCCGTTATCCCCTGGGGAATGCTCTGTTATGGAGCCATGGACTAGGTACCTAGTTGAAAAAAAAAAAAAAAAAAAAGGCAGAATAAGGCATTTATGGGTGCGCTTTTTACTGCTGCAAGGGACTCTCCTAAGCTGCATAGTGCAGCTGGGTTTCCGCTGAGGGCTCGGTCTTTTTTGGATCACACAAATCAGACCGCTGTGTAGGTTTTTTCCTTCTGTGCCCTTCTTTGATAATTTCTGAGATGCGGAATGAGAAAAGCCACTGAGGGCTTTTGTAGTCCCTCACCGCCGGGCGGGAACCCCTACTTGTATGGATCTGACTGATAGAAGATCCGAAGTACTGACCCGTTCCATGTTTACCATGCTGGGGTCTGGCTTGCGGCCTATTGTGGCCACTACACTGGGGTCTCAGTGGTCGCTGGCGCTATTTTTTTGGGAGATTTTTCAATTACATTGAAAACTCCCATTGGCGCCCATTTTGTCGTAGCCACGCTATGGCGCAGCTTACATTGTGCTGGCCTTTTTCCTGTGGCCGCGTTCTGAACGCTCGGCGGCCATCTTGGAGTAGTCCTGACCCCTAGTGCTGTATACAACTCACAGAGTGAGCATTTTGCACCAGACAGTGGAGGAGCACCGACTCTCTCCTGAGGTTATTAGCCTAGCGGACCAGCTGGTCCAGGGCCTCATATAGGTCTGTGATGCTTCATTGAATGCTGCGCCCTTGTTATCCAGGGCGTCTGTTTCAGAATGGTTTTATGCACACGGTGGTGTAGTGCTTAACTCCATTACTTGGCAGCAAAAGAGTCATTGGTTCGAATCTGCACACTGATGCCAATCTGCACACTGACGCCAATCTGCCTGGAGCTTGCATTGTCGCTCCCTGTGTCTGTGTGGGTTTCCTCCGGGTACTCCGGTTTCCTCCAAAGACATGTGTGCATACACCTACATAATATACATACACACTATGTGTGTGTATTATTTAGGGGCAACCCTCCCAGGCCGTCAAAGGCCCAGCTGGGGGACTAATCTGTCCCTGGGTGCATAAGCCGATCACGCCGGCACCCAAATCCTGCCAATGTATATAGCCTTCCCTCCCTGTCTCTAGGTGGGAGGGGCGGCTTGCAGGTTCACAATTCAGTGAAACCTCCCTGCTCTCCGACTAGTGGGTCTGCGAGGTGGTCTCTTCGGAGTACTAGATAGGGTTTCCTCCTATCCACAGAACAAAGTTCTGTCCTTGTGTCTTCCCCTCCCGGCACGTCGGTCTGCCTTGGGCAGTGTGGGATTTGCTAAGCTGCAAGGTCATTTTACCTTTCCTGCAGGACGAGAGTTTTGGGGTTTTCTATGGGCCTCAGGCCCTAAATACCTTTGTGAACGTCGGGTAGTTCCGCATGGAATCCATTTGTTCGGTGGTGTCCTGACGTCCTCGGACATCAGGGACGCATACATGCATGTCCCGTTTTGCACATGTCACAGTGTTTTTTTCTGTGCTTCGTGATGAGAGAAGGGTCTCTGTCAGCCTGTGGCCCTCCCTTTTGATCTGGCGTCAGCACCATGGGTTTTCAGCTAGGAGCTCGCACTTATTTGAATTTTGTTGGGACAGCGAGGCTTTGCCTCATTGGCTACTTTGACGACTTTCTTCTGAGAGCAGCTTCTGTCTCCGACCTAGTGGATGGGTTATTCCCATTCAGACCCTCCGAAGATTCGGGTGGATGTTAAACGTTTAGGCCAGAAAGTGTAGCTCAGTGGCAGCAAGCCTGCCCTACATGTGTGCGACCCAGGGTTCAAATTATGGGCATGCTAGGTTCCGACTCAGCGTTGGAGTATCTAGTGTTGATCCAGACTCCTCAGTGGCAAAGGTCCTTCTTCCCCTGGAGAAATTGCAGACTCTTCAGTCTGCGGAGAAGGTATTGGCATCACGCAATCGGTCTTCTCTCCGGGCGCCTGCTGGTTCAGGGTCTGTGGGTAGCCTCCTTCAAGGTGGTACTGTATGCCCAGTTCCACACCCTGGTTTTCCAGTGGAACTACTGTCCAGGTGGTAAAAATCTCTTGTCTCTGAAATCATTAGATTCCTGTGCGCCACCTAGTCAGAGTCTCTCTGAGTTGGTGACAGAGATTCCCGACTCTTCGGTCCGGGAAGTTGTTCCTTCCTTCCAGTGGTCGGTGTTTACGACGAATGCCAGCTCACGGGTTGTGAACCTGGAGGTTCACAAAACTGGGGGGTCCAGTCGGCCCTGAGTCGCTGGACTTGCGTGGACCTATGACCACACCTCCTTGAATGTGTCTGGTCTCGGTAGCTACCCAGGGTCGTGCCTGGCTAGTGCCTGGTGGAAGACCGCCTGGGAATACCAGGTGCTGTCTACTGTTCATTGTCCTACTATTTTAGGCGATCAGGCTATGCTTCTCCTTGTGGTCGACCAATCTGGTTTCAGCCGGACAACGCCACGGCCGTGGCTTCAGTCTACCATCAGGTATGCCGGCAGGCAGACTACTGGAGTCGCCAGATGCTGGACCAGGGCGACTGGTCTTTGTGCTTGGGGTGTTTCGGCTCCCTTGCAGGAGGTGAGCCTCACATGGCATGGATCTCCTGGCAGCTTGTCTCCGCCGCAAGGGTGTCAGTTAGTGGCCAGGTCTAGTGATCTTGTACAGACGCGTCAGTCGCGCTGGTGGCCCTGTGTTGTCTGTATCGGTGATTTTTTGCCATTCCTCCATGGTAGTTGCTTCCTCGGCCGCTCCACAGAGTGGATGCTGAGGAGATCCTGATGATTCTAATCGCTCCAGATTAATCTCGGCGTCCTTGGTACGCTGATATCGGGCGCCTGGTAGCGGAGGCACCCTGGCGATTGCCAGGGCAGGAGGTTCCTGTCTCAAGGTCCCATACTTCCTCCTGTTGTACAGTCACTGACTTGCTTAACATGGTTATTGGAAGCCAGACTTTAGGTGACCAGGGTCTGTCTGACTCGGTCATCTCAACAGGGCACCGTAGTCTTCTTCCGGAGGATCTACCGTCGCACCTCTCTTGGTGCGAAGGGATGGAGTGACGTCCACGGGCGTACTTTCAATGTCCAGGGTCCTGCTGTTTTTAAAGCTTGGATTGGATCTAAAAATTGCTTAAAGCACCGTTTGGGGGCAGATTTCAGCCTTGGCTGTGTTCTTTTAGTGGCCTTTTTGCGGCCCGTTCCCTGGTGGGTCCCCTTTTTTTGTGTGCAAGGGGTTTGTCATATACTTTCCCCTCTTGGCCCATCTCTTCCCCCATGAGTTTTGACTCTGGTGCTCTCGGTTCTTCAGGAACCTTCCTTTTGGAAACATCAGAGAGATTTTCTCTTGACACTATCTCAGAAGGTGGCCCCTTTAGTGGCCTTTACCTCT
Source organism: Rana temporaria (assembly GCF_905171775.1). Classification (NCBI taxonomy): domain Eukaryota; kingdom Metazoa; phylum Chordata; class Amphibia; order Anura; family Ranidae; genus Rana; species Rana temporaria. Next base: position 495,242,717 of record NC_053489.1, read on the forward strand.
GTTAGAGGGGTTTCTGAGTTGGCGGTCTTGTCTTGCAAGCCGCCATGCTTGATCCCCCATAAGGATTAGGTGATGGTGCGCCCGCGACCTTCCCTTCTTCCGAAGGAGGTTTCGGCCTTTCATACTTTAGGCGTGGTACGCGCTTTGCGGGTATACCAGCCTACTACGGCTCCATTTCGGAGCTTCTGACTCTCTTTTGTGTCGGTGTCTGGTCCACAAAAGGGCCTGGCGGTCTCGTCGACCACCATTTCTCGGTGGATCGGGCAGGCCGTCATACAGGCCTATGCTCCTAAGGGCGGGCCCCCCTTTCCGGTCACGGCACTTTCGACCAGGGCAATTGGTGCTTCCTGGGTTTTTTTTTTTTTTTTCCCGACATCATGCGTCGGTCTCACAGGTGTGCGAGGCGGCGATTTGCTCGTCCGTTCACGCTTTTTCCAGAATGGTTGCTGTGAGTGCATCTTATGATGTTTTTTTCAGCCGCTAGTTTTTGCCGGCGGCTGTTTAAAGTTGCACCTCCTCCGTTGAGGAGCTCTGCTTGTTTTGGGGTGAAGTTAAAATTGTTTTTACTGATATATTTCCCACCCCTCGTTTTTTGACACTGCTTGGGGACGTCCCACTTGTCAAGATTTAAGGAGCTGTGTCCGTCCATGGACGATAAGAGAAAATAGGATTTTTTGTACTCACCGTAAAATCCTTTTCTCTGAAGTCCATGGACGGACACAGCTCCCACCCCTCCTTTTTAGGTTTGTACTGCTTGTTACGAACTGAGGCTGCAAGCTGCAGTGAGGAGGGTTATGTCTGGAGGGACCGCCCCCTGGGCGGGGCTGTTCAACTCTGTTAATGTAACATGTATTTAACTATTTAACATGTTTCTGCCTAGTCCTCTCCTGTAAACAGGGAACATAACCCACTTGTCAAGATTTAAGGAGCTGTGTCCGTCCATGGACTTCAGAGAAAAGGATTTTACGGTGAGTACAAAAAATCCTATTTTTGCATATCTCCTGGGATTGCAAACATAACATAAATATACAGCGCTTACGTAATGCATAAAGGCAGAAGAACCCACCTTGTGACATCATCATGCTACACAGGGCCGCTTTTTGGCCTCTTTAGGGAGTCTGGTAAACGGTGATCTGCCTTTTGTCGATGCCTTTAAGCCAATGTTAAGGGGGGCCCATCCATCACTGTGTACATGAGAGATCTGTGTTTAACCCTTTGAGCTCTATTATTGATTTGTGTCCAGTTGCTTTTGTGTCCAGTTGCTGTCCTAGCTGCTTTTATTTGATAGTTAGTTGATAAAATCCTTATACGGAGGGCATTCAATTTTGTTCTGTAAACTATTCCATTGAGGGACCTATGGAAGGGAGATAATGAGGAATGCAGAGAGAGACCTTTGGATCAATCGAGCTCTAACACCCTGGATTCTTTAAAGATGGATTGTGTATGAAACCATTTGCTGGGCTTTCTTCACCTATAATTTAGAGGTCTATATTTGAGTGAGAAGATATATAGGAGACCACAATTTTCTGTGGTATATTTTGAGAAGGTTGTTTTCCTTCAGTGCACTATTGAAGAGGAGTGTACACATGTTTGTAGTTATTGGAGACTGTCCCAAGGATATAGCTGAATGGCATCACATATCATACACATTGACCTTTAACTTTATTCATTTGCTGTGCTTCACTTTTAACATATGCATATATGATCTTTCATGTTTAGTATTTTCACCAATGAGTATAATAAAAGGGTTGAGTTGTTGTATGAGATCTGTATTATTTTAAATTTTTAAGTGCTGTACATTTTTGTTATAATTGCTATTCATTATTTCTGCGGGTGAATAACAGTGTGTGTTGGCTTGCTTTAATTTTGAAAACGTATATATTTTCTGCACAGTGACACTTTTTGCACATGTCTCCTGGCATTATCACCACCTTAGGAATCCTCCCTGGTTATCATAATGACTATACCAGCCCTGACTTTCTTGCAGGTGGTGTCTGGCGTGCTCCACTGTCTATAATACGGGAGGGAGCTTGGATCATAGAACAATTTCCATGAGGATGTTCATTAATTACACATAAAGTAATTCTCTGACTCATTGCCATTCAGACGTGTTGTGCTTTAGTCTGGCTGTCCGTACAATTCATGCCAATTATTGTTGTATTTAGGTGGGAAGTTGGCTCATTTATATTAGTGTCTATCAGTGTTATACACTTTAAAATTTTGTATATAGTTTCCTTATTTGCCTTTTATTTTTTCGCCTCATAAAGCCTCCTGGCATGTGCCCTCTTTGTCAACAAGGCACCTTTCATCACTCAATCAACATTCACAAGCTTTTAATTGGTCTTTAGCCCTGTTTTCCCACCATTCAGCTTGTAAAAACTTTCAAAATACTGTTGCCAAAAGGCCTTTCCCTGAGTGAAACAGGATTATCATAAATACTGGTACTGAAAAGAGGGGGATTACCCCAGCCCACTTCATTTCAGAGTTCTGAGTAAAAAATATATGCCTTCTAATTATCTTCCCTCCTCTGAATAGCCGGCCTGACAGGAAAGTCTGCTTCATAAAGGTGTCTTAAGCCAGTATGCCCCAAGCACAAGTTCCCTGGAACTAAAGGCCTGTGGAGTAATGAGCATGTTAATTAATAGGTTATGGAAAGAGACTTATTGTTAGAGAGGAAAGTGTGAACCATTTTCATGTGAAAAGAAAGAGGCTAATGTTTCAGTTCTGCCCCCAAACGTTATGTGGTCACAGTAACAACAGGTACACTTAGTGGATAAAGCAATTCAAGCCTTCACAGCTTGTGAATACCAATAGCAGCGTGAACTGCTTTTTTGACTTGTAAGCTTGAACTAGCATCGTTGTATCCAGTGCAGCAAGCTGCCACTCAGCCAGTGTGGAATGCAGAAAAACAGTGCAGCATTCAGTCAAAGAAGGGTACAAAGAAGCTTCCAGGATTACCTCATTTAGTCATGTGGGTATAGTACTTACACTGAACAAATGTGTGGGAACACACAAAGCCTCACATGTGAACATTGGAGGTGGGGTAACATGGACGCCAATTAGACACTAGCTTTCATTTTCTAACCTGGGTCAGCAGAATCTCATGTTAACGACATGAGGGGGCTATATGACAGTAAGGAATGGACCCCCAGGGGACTTTATCAGTCAAAATATATAAACCACAAATATCGAAGATACTATATTTTTGGTTTATGAATTTTGGCTAATAAAGTCCCTGGGGGTTCATTCCTTATTGTACCATATATATTTATATATATATTATTACTGCTTGTAATAACAAGCAGTGGACGGTGTCAGTAGAGCAGTGGACTTTGTCAGTAAAGCAGTGGGCGGTGTCAGTAGAGCAGTGGACTTTGTCAGTAGAGCAGTGGGCGGTGTCGGTAGGACAGAGTTTGGTATCAGTAGGGCAGTGGGCGGTGTCGGTAGGACAGAGTTTGGTATCAGTAGGGCAGTGGACGGTGTCGGTAGGACAGAGTTTGGTATCAGTAGGGCAGTGGGCGGTGTCGGTAGGACAGAGTTTGGTATCAGTAGGACAGTGGATGGTGTCAGTCAGTAGAGCAGTGGACGGTGTCAGTAGAGAAGTGGACGGTGTCAGTAGAGCAGTGGACGGTGTCAGTAGAGCAGTGGACTTTGTCAGTAGAGCAGTGGGCGGTGTCAGTAGAGCAGTGGACTTCGTCAGTAGAGCAGTGGGCGGTGTCGGTAGGACAGAGTTTGGTATCAGTAGGGCGGTGTCGATAGGACAGAGTTTGGTATCAGTAGGATTGTGGGTGGTGTCAGTCAGTAGGGCAGTGGACAGTGTCAGTAGTGCAAAGGACAGTGTCAGGAGAGCAATGGGGAATTTGCACCACACAGGGTGATTAGGGTGTGCCCAGGCTTATGATTATCATGCAAGATATATACAGTGCCAACATTTTGCACAACACTTCACAATATTAAAGGGAGATAGTAAAGTTACAATACAGTTCATTGCAGATGTTTTACAAGGGCCCTGTTCGCAGAGCTCACAATGTAAAATGTATCCTTGTTCTATTTATGTAGCGTTAAATATTGTGTGTAGTCCTTTGGTGGTATTAGTGGCTGCACCCAAAGCGGAGTTCCAGTCGTATGTTTGTTTATTAAAAGTCAGCAGCAACAAAAACTGTAGCTGCTGACTTTTGATAAACACACACTCAGCTGTCCCACGATCCAGTGGTGCACTCACCGCAGCCGTGTTCTCCTCTTGTCCTCCCTCTGTGGTGCCAGCATCCCTACTATGGGCACCAGGCTGTTACAGCTTGTGGTTTCACAGCCAACTGGTCCCAAAGTTTTCTAGGTTCTGGTGTGTGTCTCAGAAGACTTCGGGAAGGAGAACTTCTGCTTCCGATTGCCTAAGGCGTCTGGAACGGAAGTGGGAGCAGGTACCTGTCAAAATTGGGTACCTGCCCCCCCCCATCCTCCCCAAAAGCTCAGTTTCACAAACAGGAGTCAGGGAGGAGGCCTTAAAGCGGAAGTTCCACTTTTGGGTGGAACTCCGCTTTAAGGCCTCCATATCAGAAACGTTTACCACCACTGGTACAAATGGGCAAAGGTACCTAAAATTACCGGGAGGTAAAACTTTTTGGTAGAACAAACTTTGTATGTTACATAATTAGTAGCTGTTTACTGGACAAAGAAGTAAGATGGCAGCAGTGGCAACAGAGGGGCAATGCTGAGCTATCAGAGTTAGAGGAAACCAAGGTTTAACTTGCACAATATGGCAAATGCTTCCACTGCCCCACCATCTTTAGGGTCTGTATCACCAGGTTTTTGTTCAGGTTAAACATACAAGTCTTAGGCCCCGTACACACGACCGAACATGTCTGCTGAAACTGGTCCGCGGACCAGTTTCAGCAGACATGTTCGGTCGTGTGTACGGCCGATCGGACAGGATTCCAGCGTACATTTGCCCGCCAGACCATTTTTGAGTGGGCACATGTTTCTAAACTTGCTTAGAAACATGCCCGCTGGAATCCTGCCCGTCGGACATGTTCGGTCGTCTGTACAGACTTACCGTACATGTCCGAGCGGCCGCCATCCCTCGCATGCGTCGAATGACTTTGACGCATGCGTGGAAGCATAGAACTTCCAGGGCCGCGCACGTCGTCGCGGCCTCGTCACCGCGTATCGTGTACGCGCGGATTCCTGTATGATGGTGTGTACAGCCATCATACAGAAATCTCCGGGCGGGCATGTACGCTGAAAACGGTCCGGCGGCCATTAATGTCTAAACCACTGGCAACAAAAGTGAGTATACCCCTAAGTGAAAATGTCCAAATTGGACCCAAAGTGTCAATAGTTTGTGTGGCCACCATTATTTTCCAGCAATGCCTTAACACTCTTGGGCGTGGAGTTCACCAGAGCTTCACAGGTTGCCACTGGAGTCCTCCTACAAGCTGTACACTCACTACTTTACATTGTAACAAAGTGTAATTTCATCAGTGTTGTCACATGGAAAGATATAATAAAATATTTACACAAATGTGAGGAGTGTACTCACTTTTGTGAGATACGGTAGTTGGCACTGATAGGCGACACTGATGGGCACGGATAGACGACACTGATTGGCACTAATAAGCAGCATTGATGGGCACTGATAGATGCCCCTGACACTTATGAGCACTAATAAGTGGCACTGATCGGTGACGCTGATGGGCACTGATAGACGGCACTGATTGGCACTAATAAGCAGCATTGATGGGCACTGATAGATGCCCCTGATGAGGAGGCACTGGCGGGCATCACTGATGGGCAAATGAAAGGCAGCACTGATGGGCATTAATGGTGGGCACCGATTGGCATCACTGGTGGACACAGGTGGGCATCACTTGTGGGCACTGACAGGCATCACTGATTGGGCTGCACTGATAATCACTACACTGATTATCAGCACATATCCCTTTGTCAGGAAAGCCGCTTATCGGCACTCCTCTACTCACGCACTGTCAGCATGAATAGAGAAATGCCAATAAGTGGCACTTCTATTTACTCTGTGATCAGCTGTACTTGGACACAGCTGATCACACAGTAAAGCGCCTACATCATAGGCTCTTTTCTGTGATCGGAGATGCGGTGTGCCCAAACGACACACTGCACCTGCGTGCACGATCGGCATGTTGTGATGGACGTCATATGACGTCCAGTCACGACGATTAAACCACCGCCCAGCCATCATTTTGCTGTCGGCCAGGCAGGAAGGTATTAAAGGTCAAACGCATCTGTCAATCAGATTTGATGGTCTCAGAAGTGTCTCAAACTGTTGACATCAACACAAGTCCAAAGCTTGTCAAAAAATGCCTTTACTCAGGTCCCAAGCCCTGTATTGAACCAGAACAGGGACAGGGGCTATGTTTTTTTTTTTTTACTAAAGGCAAATCCACTTTGCACTAAAAGTGCAAACTAAGGCCAGGATTCACGTAGGAGAGCGCATCTTTGTGCGGGCGTAACGTATTCTATTTACGTTACGCCTCCGCAACTTTGACAGGCCAGTGCAGTATTCTCTAAGCAAAGTTGCGGCGGAGTAGCGTAAATAGGCCGGCGTAAGCCCGCCTAATTCAAATGTGGAAGATATGGGCGTGTATTATGTAAATGTATTGTGACCCCACGTAAATGATGCTTTCTCCGCACAGCGCATGCGCCGTCCGTGAAAGTATCCCAGTGCGCATGCTCCAAATTGACCCGCAAAAAGCCAATGCTTTCGACGTGAACGTAAATTACGCACAGCCCTATTTGCGAACGACTTACGCAAACGACGTAATCGACGGAAAATTCGACACTGGCCCGACGTCCATACTTAACATCTACGCCTCATATAGCAGGGGTAACTTTACGCCGGAAAAAGCCTAACGTAAACGGCGTATCTGTACTTCGTCGGCCGGGCGTACGTTCGTGAATTTACATATTTCTAGGCGTAAATCAGCGTACACGCCCCTAGCGGCCAGCGTAAATATGCAGTTAAGATACGACGGCGTAGAAGACTTACGCTGGTCGTATCTTATACAAATTCTGGCGTATCTGATTCTTTGAATCAGGCGCCAAGATACGACGCCTCGTATCTCCTACGTGAATCTGGGCCTGTAAGTGCACTTAAAATTGCACTGGAAGTGCAGTCGGTGTAGATCTGAGGGGGACATGTAAGGAAAATAAAAACCAGCATTTTAGCTTGCATATGATTGGATAATAAAATCAGCAGAGATTCCCCTCATTTTAGATCTACCCCTCAGATTTACAACGACTGTACTTCCAGGTGTACTTTCAGTACAATTTCAAGTGCACTTTGCACTTGTAGTTTGCATTTGTAGTGCAAAGTGGATTTGCCTTTGGTAAATAACCCCCAATGTGTCACAGTGTCCTTTTCACAATGCTCCACATGGAGGGAGTATACATTTAGGCTCCATGCACACTCAAGCTAAAAAAAGCTATACAAAAATGCCAGTAGCCTTGCAGGGAGCCTTTCAACGTGTTTTAGCATTTTTGCAATAGCTTTAATCAGCATTTTTTAGTGTAGCTTTTTTTTTTTTTTAATGGATAATAAAACGCTGGCGCCAGCGTTTTTGAGCGTTTTTCGCCAAAAAAATGCACTTTGAACGCAAATTTTGGGCGTTCAGAAAAAAGCCAATAAACTCCAAAGCTCATTAACACGAAAACACGCCCATGTGTGCATGGGCACATAGGCTAACATAGAGTTCAGTTTATGGGCTTTAAAAAAAAAAGCCAAAACGTCAATAAACTGCAGTTTCTCAGCTTCAGTGTGCATGGAGCCTAACTGCAGCCTGGGTGTCATAGACACAACCTTTTGAATTTTGGCATGGCTGAAGTGATGTTAAAGCGGGGGTTCACCCTATGAAAAAAAAAATATATATTTTTTTCCTCTAGCATAAAATTAGGCATAGTAGCGTGAGCTACAGTATGCCTGTATTTATTTTTTTAGCCGGTACTCACAGTGTAATCGTATATTGAAGATTCCGACTCCCCGCGGGGAATGGGCGTTCCTATCCAGAGGGAAGGTGATTGACGGCCGGCTCTGGCACGTCACGCTTCTCCGGAAACAGCCGAAATAGGACTTGGCTCTTCACGGCGCCTGCGCATAGTCTGTGCGCAGGCGCCGTGAAGAGCCGAGACCTACTCCGGCTATCTTCGGGGAGCGTGACGTGCCATAGCCGGCCGTCAATCACCTTCCCTCTGGATAGAGGGAAGGTGATTCCCTCTATCCAGTGCCCATTCCCCGCGGGGAGTCGGAATCTTCAATATACGATTGCACAGTGAGTACCGGGCTAAAAAAATAAATACAGGCATACTGTAGCTCGCGCTACTATGCCTCATTTCATGCTAAAATGTTGTTATTGGAGGGTGAACCACTGCTTTAAGCTGTCCATAGACGGATAGGAATTCAGCAGGGACCTGCCACATTTTGATCAGTGTGTAGACGCTGAAAGAAGTTAATTATTTTAATACATCTGTAGAAGATTAAGAATGTTTGAAAACTTTACTCGATCAATAGCAGTCACTGATCGGTGTATTCTGACAGCAGAGGGAGGTGCTGTCAAAATATAATTTCCCAGTGGGGCTTCCTTCATCTACCTCATTTGTGTGGATGGAGGAATCATTTTTTTTCCTTCATCTGCTGGTTAAATGAAGAAAAAAAAAAAACATAATTTTTCTCGAGGTAACATCATCTTTCATTATAAACAAAAAAATTGAGATATATGTTATGGGGTTTTTTATTTTTATTTTGGGGTTTTTTATTTAATTAAAGTGATTTTTTTACAAAAAAATGCGTTTGAAAAAGCCGTGTGACATAAAAAACGACCGCTGTTTTATTCTCTAGGTTCTCTTTATTCTGATAAACAAAAAAATAAAAATAACTGGTCAACGAGTGGATATGGGGCCAGATCCACGAAGAAGTTACGGTACGTCGGCGTATCTATTGATACGCCGCGTAAGTTCTAGGATGCTCCGGCGTATCTTTGTTTTGTATCCACAAAACAAGATACGCCTGAAGCTGGGCTAGATCCGACTGACGTAAGTCTAAGGCCCCATACGCACGATAGAATCCAATCCGCTGAAAAATCCCAGCGAATGGGTTTCAGCGGATAGATCCTATGGTGTGTACACTCCAGCGGATCTGTTTCCGCGGATATTTATCCCCTGGGATGGATTCCAGCAGATCGAAAATTCGCTGACATGCTAAACAAATCCATCTGCTGGAATCCATCCCAACGGATGGATCTGCTGGTCTGTATAGACTCACCGGATCCATCCGTCCGAAGGGATTCCCCGCACGCGTCGTAATGATTCGACGCATGCGTGGAATTCTTTATATGACAGCGTCGCGCACGTCGCCGCGTCATAATCGCGGCGACGGCGCGACACGTCATCGCCAGAGGATTTTGGCGCGGATTTCAATGCGATGGTGAGTACACTCCATCGCAGAGAAATCTGCTGAAATCCTCGAGAGGATTTATCCGCGGAAACGTTCCGCTGGAACGTATTCGCGGATAAATCCTCTCGTGTGTATGGGGCCTTAGTACGCCGTCGGATCTAAGGTGCATATTTACGGTGGCCGCTAGGTGGCGCTTCCATTGATTTCTGCGTCGAGTATGCAAATTAGCTAGGTACGCCAATCCACAAACGTACGTCTGGCCGGCGCATTTTTTTACATGTTTACGTAAGGCTTTTTTCGGCGTAACGTTACCCCTACTCTATGAGGCGTACGCAATGTTAAGTATGGACGTCGGGCCAGCGTTGAATTTTCCGTTGTGTACGTCGTTTGCGTAAAACGTTCGCGAATAGGGCTTTGTGTGAATTACGTTCATGTCGAAAGTATTGACTATTTGCGGCATGATTTTGAGCATGCGCACTGGGATACCCCCACGGACGGCGTATGCGCCGTTCAAAGAATACTTTATTTACGTGGGGTCAAGTAGAATTAACATAAAACACTTTGAACGCAAATTTTGGGCGTTCAGAAAAAAGCCAATAAACTCCAAAGCTCATTAACACGAAAACACGCCCATGTGTGCATGGGCACATAGGCTAACATAGAGTTCAGTTTATGGGCTTTAAAAAAAAAAGCCAAAACGTCAATAAACTGCAGTTCAGTGTGCATGGAGCCTAACTGCAGCCTGGGTGTCATAGACACAACCTTTTGAATTTTGGCATGGCTGAAGTGATGTTAAAGCGGGGGTTCACCCTATGAAAAAAAAAAATATATATTTTTTTCCTCTAGCATAAAATTAGGCATAGTAGCGCGAGCTACAGTATGCCTGTATTTATTTTTTTAGCCGGTACTCACTGTGCAATCGTATATTGAAGATTCCGACTCCCCGCGGGGAATGGGCGTTCCTATCCAGAGGGAAGGTGATTGACGGCCGGCTCTGGCACGTCACGCTTCTCCGGAAACAGCCGAAATAGGACTTGGCTCTTCACGGCGCCTGCGCATAGTCTGTGCGCAGGCGCCGTATAGCGCCGTGAAGAGCCGAGACCTACTCCGGCTATCTTCGGGGAGCGTGACGTGCCATAGCCGGCCGTCAATCACCTTCCCTCTGGATAGAGGGAAGGTGATTCCCTCTATCCAGTGCCCATTCCCCGCGGGGAGTCGGAATCTTCAATATACGATTGCACAGTGAGTACGGGGCTAAAAAAATAAATACAGGCATACTGTAGCTCGCGCTACTATGCCTCATTTTATGCTAAAATTTTGTTATTGGAGGGTGAACCACCGCTTTAAGCTGTCCATAGACGGATAGGAATTCAGCAGGGACCTGCCACATTTTGCGGATATTTACGGTGGCCGCTAGGTGGCGCTTCCATTGATTTCTGCGTCGAGTATGCAAATTAGCTAGGTACGCCAATCCACAAACGTACGTCTGGCCGGCGCATTTTTTTACATGTTTACGTAAGGCTTTTTTCGGCGTAACGTTACCCCTACTCTATGAGGCGTACGCAATGTTAAGTATGGACGTCGGGCCAGCGTTGAATTTTCCGTTGTGTACGTCGTTTGCGTAAAACGTTCGCGAATAGGGCTTTGTGTGAATTACGTTCATGTCGAAAGTATTGACTATTTGCGGCATGATTTTGAGCATGCGCACTGGGATACCCCCACGGACGGCGTATGCGCCGTTCAAAGAATACTTTATTTACGTGGGGTCAAGTAGAATTAACATAAAACACGCCCACATCTCTATCATTTGAATTCCGCGCCCTTACACCGGCAGATTTACGCTACGCCGCCGTAACTTTAGAGGCAAGTGCTTTGTGAATACAGCACTTGCCTCTCAAAGTTGCGGCGGCGTAGCGTTACTACGATACGCTACGCCTGTCTAAAATTACGCCGCGCTACGTGGATCTGGCCCATAGTGTCTACAGTTTGCCCATTGCTTCACATATTGTAGAAACAAGTTGAAAAAACGTTATACATTTAAATTAGGTTCATCACTTTTTTTATATTTTAAATGATAAAAATACTTTTTAAAAGTAAAGTGAAGAAGAGAATACTGCCCGTCATCCGTGGAAAAGCCCTGCGCAGTTCTGTGGTTGTCTAAACTGGATGTAGTCATTTTTCATGTATGCTTGGCATCATTTCTGGCGATTTGTGAGGAAAGTTTTCACAAGCAGTGTCCTCTCCCTGTGGGGAAGAGACAGATCAGGAGGGTTGTCCTGTGTGGTATCTTTCAACACAGCAAGCTTTACCGGAACAGAGGAACTAGATAGAATCCTGTGTTACGGGTTCAGTGGTGCGCAGAGCACAGGAAGCCCTGTGTTATAACAGCAAATGTTTGCATGTTACAGGGGCTGCTATGGCTAAATATTTGAAGGCAGGTGTTTGCTGAAAAAATATTACATACCTGCACATTAACTGCAGTGTCGCGTTTTCATGGTTCACATTACAATCAGGCAATATTGCAAGCATGGAAATAAACAACCTCCCCATAAATGAGCTTTGCATTATTTACTGGACACGTTTCATAAAACAAAAAGGGAACAACCCACCTATGAAAAAAACACTGTTTTGGGTGTACCCATTATTAACCTCCTCAATACCAGCCATTTTCATCCCCTTCTTGTCCATGCCAATTTTCAGCTTTCAGCACTGACACGGCAGCAAGACTGATAACAGGAAAAAAAACATGGCAATCAATCACCCCGGCCTTGAGGACTCTCCATTGGTTATCCGTAAAGGATCGGGTTACATTCAAGACTCTCTGCCTCACCCACAAATGCACACAAAGAAACGCGCCTCAATATTTATGTGAGAAAATAAAACACTACACCCCTAATCGGGCCCTCCGATCAACTAATTAAAATCTCCTCCACATCCCCAAGTCCCGCTACAAATCTAAAGGAGAACAAAGATTCGCAGTCCAAGGACCACGGCTTTGGAACGCTCTACCAACGAACAATCGCATGGAAGAATACCATTGGGCCTTTAGGAAAAAACGTAAGACCCACCTCTTCTGAAGGGCCTAGACGAAATTGGACAAAAAGCGCCTTGAGGCGATTCAGTTTGCATTTGTTAGCGCTATACAAGTTACTCACTCACTTACTCACTTTGAATGACAATTGCGTGGTCATACAACTGTACTCATAAGACATTTTTATCATTTTTTTTTAGACAGTTTTTTTTTTTTTTAGACTATTTTTGATTTTGAAATACGGATTGTAACAATTAGCGCAACTATTAATTTATTCTCCGGTAATAAAGTAAGAGTGTTCAATGTGGCTTTAAATAAATGAAATAAAATGTAAGAAGTTGGGGCCAGATTCACAATACAAGTACGCCGGCGTATCTACTGATACACCGGCGTACTTTCAAATTTGCCGCGTCGTATCTTTAGTTTGAATCCTCAAACCAAGATACGATGGCTTTTGGCTTCGATCCGATAGGCGTACGGCTTCGTACGCCTTCGGATCGTAGGTGCAATACTTCAGCGCCCGTTGGGTGGAGTTTGCGTCGTTTTCTGCGTCGGGTATGCTAATGAGCATTTTCCGTCGATCCACGAAGGTACGCGCGGCCGTCGCATTCTCTTACGTTGTCGCTAGTCGGCTTTTCCCGGCGTATAGTTAGAGCTGCTATTTTGTGGCCTATATTTAGACTTGCCATGTTAAAGTATGGCCGTCGTTCCCGCGTCAAATTTTTTTATTTTTTTTTTGCGTAAGTCGTCCGTGAATAGGAAAGGACGTAACTCACGTCGACACTTAAAAAATGACGTCGGTGCAATGTCATTTCGCGCAAAGCACGGCGGGAAATTTCAAAACGGAGTATGCGCAGTACGTTCGGCACGGGAACGCGCCTAATTTAAATGATCCACGCCCCCTACCCGGATCATTTGAATTAGGCGGGCTTGCGCCGGAGGGATTTACGCTACGCCGCCGCAACTTTACAGGCAAGTGCTTTGTGAATCAAGCACTTGCCTGTAAAACTTGCAGCGGTGTAACGTAAATGCGATACGTTACGCCGCCGCAGATGTACCTGAATCTGGCCCTTAGTATTTAATACAGTTGTGGGGTTTAGATTAGGGAATGTGGTGAAAAGTAAATTGAATTCTTATTCTGGTATTTCACCTTCTGCATTTATTAAAGGTTGTTTAAAGGAAAATAATCTGTTTGCTTTGCAAGGAAATTTTTCCCTAGCATTGTCAATGAGGTTGAGCCCTGCTGACTTCTATCATCCCATCATGTGCAAGCTGAAATACCTTTTTTTTCTTTACCAAATTCACTAGCTAGCTTCCCAAGCTAAGAGAAATTTCCCTTGTAAAGTGCAAAGCCTGTTTGCCTTTAGTTACTCAACTCAGCTGAGTATTATTGTCTTGTCATTTAAACATTGGAAACACCATAGTTTGGTTGTGCTTAGGGTAGGTTGGCCTAAATCTAGTTCTTGTGATTACAGAAAATGGCGCAGACTTTTGCGGTTCTGTGGAAGTTATTACACCAAGGGCTAAAAACCATTCTAAGTCATTTAACCCTTTCCAGATAAATAACTCATAGGGCCAATTCACACTAATTGTTGTGGTCCAACACATGTATTATCACGTGTTATTGCATGGTATATGTATTGTGATGCATTGTGCTCTACCGTACATTGTATTAAAGCGGGGGTTCGCCCTGTTAAAAAAAAAAAAAAAGTTTTTTTTTATTAGACAATTAAATTCGGCATCGTAGCGCGAGCTACGGTATGCCGGTCTTACATTTTTTATGCCCGTACTCACCGTGCTATCGTTGATTGAAGAATCCGGGGAATGGGCGTTCCTATGGTGAGAGAAGGTGATTGACGGCCGGCCGTGGCACGTCACGCTTCTCCGGAAATAGCCGAAATAGGCTTGGCTATTCACGGCGCCTGCGCATAGCCTGTGCGCAGGCGCTGTGAATAGCCGAGACCTACTCCGGCTGTCTTCGGGGAGCGTGACGTGCCAGAGCCGGCCGTCAATCATCCTCCCTCTCCATAGGCACGCCCATTCCCCGCGGGAGTCGGATTCTTCAATCAACAATAGCACAGTGAGTACGGGGATTAAAAATTTAAGACCGGCATACCGTAGCTCGCGCTACGATGCCGAAAGTAATGGAATAATGGGGTGAAGGAGGGTGAACTACCGCTTTAAGGAGCAATTCACAACGAATGGCACTGCATCGCATATTAAGCTGGTGCATTGCCATGCGTTGTGTTGTCACAGCTTACAAGTGTTGAATGCATATCATATAACTAAGCACAAATGCAATAGCATACTGTACATTAAGAGAGTATTGATAGCGCTAATATCAACTAGTACAAGGTGAATACAGCATGTGCAATTGAATAATTCAAATAAACAGTGAATACTTATTCATATAAAACACACTTGAAAACTTCTATCAAACAATGTCAGTGAGTCCATAATGGGTTAATGGAAAACACAAGACCCATAAGAAGACCTGCAGGCAATCAGCCAGGATTTCCCTTTCACTGCTTCAGATAAATAGACAGACCTTCAAAAAGATCCAGCCAGATACTCCGGGATATGTGGGAGAACAAAAGAAAGAGAGGACAAGCCTCCTAGTGCAATGATGTATAATCAAGGAGAAAGGACAGGGACTACACCGACGGTGTGTGCACTCACGGATCCGCCGATTAACACAAGCTCATGATCAAGTTGCCGCTCAGTGTGATGGTCTCCTCACTCGGATCGTTGTCCCGTCACATAGGCTCCTCCCCCACGCGTTACGTCACTCGTCACATGACTTAGTCATGGGTCGCTACATGACTGTGAGAAGCAGCTGAGCTTATATCAGAGCCGCTGCGTGTCAAAGTGAACAGGAAGTGAAACCATACTGTGCATGTCTTTGTAGTTACCGTATTTATCGGCGTATAACACGCACAGGCGTATAGCACCCTAACTTTAAGAGGGAAGTTCCAGAAAAAAACTTTCCACAGCCCCCTGCGTATAACACGCAGGCATAGTTTACCCTCTATTTTCAGGGTAAAAAAAGTGAGTGTTATACGTCAATAAATACAGTAAATTTGCTCCTCTCTAGGCACAGTAAAATGGTTATGATTGGGCATAACTTTTCTTTTGAAGTATCTCATGTTCTCCATCGTTTCTTCTACAGAAATGGGGTGTTCCTATAAAGGGAAAATAAAAACTTGATTTTTAAACTCCACAACTATGTATTTGTTTTCTACTTTCTTACTATCTCTTTTAATTAGTCACAGAACTGTCATGATGGAATTTATGAGTCAATTAACTATAAATATCTCTTCTTTATAATGGGTAATTGTGTGGCATAGAAATAGTCTGTACTTTTGTCTAGACAGAATATATTTGGGTCAATAGATGACATTATGACTGTATAGAAAAGTCCTGATGAATCCCCCCTATTGTGTGGTACAATCAAATGTTCTGTGCTACCAGTAGAGGCATTTCATATTTTGGCCAGTGGAATGTCTTTTGTATTAGAATAGAATGCAATGTAATAATGGCAACTAGATACCACTGGATGTTAAACTTGCATCATTTTAAATATTTTAGGACAAAGAAAACTAAACTAATTTCTATTGTGCTTGCAAAAAAATACTAGACACTAGTTTAGAGACACACTCAAGCTATCTTTATAAATCTAAAAGTAAAATGCCATAAGCTGTCCTATGGCCATCTCAACAAAAGGTAGAATCTAAGGAGCAATGTAGTATTTACGACATTGTATAATATCAGACAGATATATAATACCAGCCATTGTTGGTAATAAATGTACACATCACTAGAGTAGTGCATACCTCCCAAATTCCTGAGAAGGGGCAGAGGGGCACATTATAGCATAAAGTATGTAGGCAAAGCCCATGCCCTGCCACACCCTGTTACACTGAATCTTTTTTCACCACTACCTTTATACTGGCTTCTCAAAATTGAAATGAAAATGTATGGGTTGGATGAAAGGATTTGTGTAGTAAAACACTTCTGGTAAGTTAAAAGAGAAGTATGGCCAAAGCTATTTTGGCTATACTTCTCCTGTGGATCACAGGAGTGCAGTTAGTCCTGTGACCCGTTTTTAGTCAAAAGTAGGCTAAAGCACTCAGCTCAGTCTGGACCGGCAGCTGACTTAAAGGAGAAGTACAGCCAATGCTCATTTTGCTGTACTTCTGTGCATCATAGGAGTGCAGTTCATTTTGACATATCTGGCATATCTTCAGCAGACAGCGGGCTGAAGTCCGTTGTTGGCTGACGTAAGTGAGCCAGTGCAGGCTCAGGAAGGATCGCAACAATATGGTCAGGATCTGCCCACATGCCTGGACTGGCAGCTGACTCAGCCTCTCAATCAACAACTCTCTGCTCAGGGAACTGAGCATTTTTTTTTGGGGGGGGGGGGGGTTTGCTGGCACATAATGCTCTTACATCTTTGGGGGGGGGGGTGCAGTTTGGCATGTTCATCCTGGGCTCTAGATGACCCTGTCCTGGCATTGATGTAGAGAGGCAAGAGGAGTAGCGGAAGAGTGGGTGAGCACAGAACATAATTAGACTCTGAGGCCGCGTACACACGACCGGATATGTCTGCTGAAACTGGTCCGCGGACCAGTTTCCGCAGACATGTCCCACCGTGTGTACGGCCTAGCGGACAGGTTTCCAGCGGACAAATGTTTTTTAGCGTGCTAAGAAACTTGTCCGGTGGAAACCTGTCCGTCGGACATGTCCGATGGTTAGTACACCTAACCATCGGACCGAAATCCCCCGCATGAGTCGAAGTGATTCAACGCATGCGTGGAAGCATTGAACTTCCTGGTTCGCGCACGTCGCCGCCACGTCACTGCGTTTTGTGTCCGCGGGGAGTTTGGTCTGATTTGCTAACAGAAATGACTCTCCGGAAGTAGACAAATTCAAAGGCACATTCCAAGGGAATCAAATGAAGGAATAACCCTGCAAGCAAACATAAAGTTTTATGATTTTTCTGTGCTTTTAAATGTATTTTTTAAGATGGGGACAGGGTCTCATAAAGAAATGCTATCTGTTAGCAGGGACCAAGGAACATGTCCACCACCTTGTTGAATTAATGCCAAAAAGATTTCAAGCTATTCTGAAGGTAAAGGGGGGTCCTACGTAGAACTAGGTTGTGTCACCTAAAATAATGGTGACAGATTGTCAATGTATTTATATTCTCATTGTTTATAGTCTGGCACATTTATGCTTTTCTTAGTTCAGAAAACAAGAGAACAGGTCTGATGTTTTCAGTCACATTATAAAGGCCAACTTACTGGTAAACTTGATCTAATAATTCCCATGTTTCTGGCTTTCAGCATTCCCTCCTTTACTGAGGATTTTGAGCCTTCTCGGAGCAGCATGCTTCCTCTGTCTGTGATAGCTGGACCAGATAAGGAAACAAATAAAGCCTTGTCTCCTCAGCCCAACATCTGCATTTTAAACAGCCCCTTGCACATTACTTCTCCCTCAATCCAGCTTGTTTTCCTGGATGATTTTGTTTAATTATCCTTCTTCAGGAATTCTTCTTGTTCTCCTGAGAAGGCGGATTTTTTTTCAGGCATGAAAACCACTAACACATGTTTGTATGCATACACAATGTTAAAAAGAGAGTTTTTTTTTTCCTTCCTATATTTAAAAAGTTCCAGCCTTTTCACTGGAGACAGGATGAAGCTGGACAAGATGTTTCCTATTAGTAATGAGGTTAAATCTTGGATAACAATCACTCAGTATTGCTTGAAAGGCTGCGAATCAGACCAAGAAGTACCGTGCATACAAATTACCTAGTAATTCAAATGCATTATGATTTGCATACCAATGTCCTTCACTTATTATCTGTGCATTGCTAGATAGAAAAAAAAGTATACTCAAGATTTACAATATAAAACCAAGTGTATTATTTAAAGTGAACATGTCATGCCCTCCAAATATGTATAAAGCAACATTACCGATGAAGTGCAATAATCTTGTGCCCCGAGGTAGCTATGCTTGTCTTAAAACCAGTTTCTCTGTGCCTAGGAAGGACTTTGGATCCTATGCCCTGGCTGCATAATGGGTCTTTACTTTACTTCTTGTCAGTATATGCCATCTTATGATCCTAAATAAGCTTAGTCGCCTGTCATTCAACTGTCAAATAATAGGGCCGTAACCTATCTGGCATTTGACAGCTGAATTAAGGGTGGAGCTTAGAAAAATGAGTGGGCAGGGCTTAATTTAAATTCAAAGAACTTGAGGCACTGTTATAAGATCAAAGTCCCACCCTGTCACAAAGGAACTGTTTTGAAGACAAATTGGGGGTCCCACAAGGTGTCTAAACTATACCAGGAGTGTAAGTGTGGCATTTTGAAAAACAGGTTCCGTAGTTTCCCTAAAGCAGGGATCTTCAAACTACAGCCCTCCAGCTGTTGCGGAACTACAAGTTCCACGAGGCATTGTAACACACTGACATTCACAGACATGACTAGGCATGATGGGAATTGTAGTTCCTGAACAACTGGAGGGCCATAGCTTGAGGACCCCTGCCCTAAAGTGAACCTGAGTTCAAAAAGTGAAGGTTTGCATATTATAGGGAACATTTAGAAATGTTGAACATTCAGTACCCTAAAATATGTACCTTTTTGTCTGGAATTCTTTCAGGGCACTTCTTGGTATGTGAGTATGCCTAGAGCCTCATAGCTGTATAGAGAGAGAGAAGTAATGCTTCTTCTGACTGCTAATCCCAGGGGATTTGAATGAACTTTGTTGATGTCACTTCTGTGTTGGAGGCTCTGACCCGAGGAGGCAAATCCCTGCCTTTAACAAGATGGCCACCTCCACCCAAAGGTAGTGCAGAAAAAAGCATGGTAAATAAATAATAGGGAAAGTTCAGCTGCAGGGAGACCACAGACAGCACTAATAACTAGTCCTTTGCTCTCTGCCTTTTTTGGCCACAGCTACTAGAGTTCAGTTCCAATTTAATACTACCTAACTTGTTACATTTTTGTTATCCTGTGAGATAGCAATAGGAAAAAAGAAATGTTCCTGGACTGCCGCACTCTGATAGGCAATTTATTGAAACAAAATAAACAAAGGATAAAATCCAAAGCTGTATAGCATCCAAAAATTCATGCAACACTGCAATCAATGGTAGAAAGTGGACATAGGGGACAAAAAAGCTAACATGTTTCACATCATGGATAGATGCTTAGTCATAGCTCACTCATGTGAGATAGCAATAGGCTTCAAAAACATATTGTATAACATTTCTCAAAATAGGTAAATGTAGTGGCTTCTAAAAGCTTTTGCCGACCTACAAAGATCGCTCTTAAGCCTCCTACACACGCTCGCTCGGTATGCTCGGTACACACGCTCGGTATACTCGGCAAGAACCAGCAAGAATACTGCTGCCAGAGCTTTCTTGCCGAGTATACCGAGCGTGAGTACGAGGCTTTCATGTTTCTCAACAAGAAAACTGCCCAGAATCTAGACATGTTCTCTATTTTCTCGTCGTGAGATTCTCAGCAGTTTTCCTGTCGAGAAACCTGAGAGTGTGTATACTTACCTGTCGCAGTGGAAACACACTCATGCTCGAAATTACTTTGACACATGCGCAGTATCTTCCTAGGCATTGGTAGGGTGCAGCAAGATGGCGGCGACGGCATCGAATGTGACAAGCACATGCTCGTCGTACATGATGACGTCACCGCGTTCTTGCCTTTCAAGAGAACCGCGGTTCTTTTGAAAGGAGAGTCTGTACACTCGGACGGCAAGAGATTCTTGCCAAGAATCTCGTTTTTCCTGGCGACATTCTGGCCCGTGTGTACAGGGCTTTACCGCAGCTGTAACTTATTTTCTTCGAGTTTCAGCTGAAATTTATACAAAACTGATGTTTTTATATGTGCGTTGGATCAGTCACCAGCTTTAGATATCTCTTAGGCCCCGTACACACGACCGAACATGTCTGCTGAAACTGGTCCGCGGACCAGTTTCAGCAGACATGTTCGGTCGTGTGTAGGGCCGACCGGACAAATGTCCGGCGGATCGGACAGGTTTCCAGCGGACAAATGTTTCTTAGCATGCTAAGAAACATGTCCGCTGGAAGCCTGTCCGTCGGACATGTACGGTCGTCTGTACAGACTCACCGGACATGTCCGCTCGGCCGAAAGCCCTCGCATGCATCGAAGTGATTCGACGCATGCGTGGAAGCATTGACCTTCCAGGGTCGCGCACGTCGCCGCGTCATCGTCGCGGCCACGTCGCGACACGTCACCGCTTTTGTTTTCCGCGGGGATTTTGGTCTGATGGTGTGTACAGCCATCAGACCAAAATCCAGCAGCGGACATGTCCGATGAAAACGGTCCACGGAACCGTTTTCATCGGACAGATCCGCTGGTGTGTACGAGGCCTTAGGGATCATGATCTCCCTTTTTTCTGTACATATGTAGGACACCATTGATTGTCTTCTTCTGAAGATGTAAAATGTCTTAGATAATCAAAAAGCTGCTTTTTGAATCACAGATGTAAAACAAACATGCATTAATTGAAGTTTGAACTCCTGATCTACATATTTTTTGTAGGTCAGTGACTGAGACAGTAATAAAGCTTGGGGATCAGCCTGACAGCCAAGCAAACAGTAAATGGATAGAGGAAGTGCTCATTAATGCTATTCTTTATATTTCCCCCAGTGGAGCTTTCCTTTAAACGGGTCATTATAATGTTGTTATGCTTTTACAGTTAAGTTTCCCCCGTGATTAATTCAGTCAACATTATGGAAGATCCAGCAGGGGGAGTGTGACACCATTACTTGACATTGCAATGGCCGTGGCCATGAGACAAAACCAGAAACCTCCTCTCACTGGAGATAAAAGTCAGTAAGTGATCCAGTTAGTCAGCCACCATAAAATAACAGTTTTGGATGAACTTGGCCTGGTGCACCCAAGGGTATTGAACAGAGTATTTCTAACAATAATCCATGGTTTCTAAACTACTACTGGATAGTTCTCCATGAAAGGTAGTGCCCAGCAATCCACCTAACACACTACTGAACATAATTTTCTTACTCATTCTTCAGGACTTGGTGTAATTACATCATATTCATGGAAAAACTACAGTAGATCCAATTAAATGCACTAATCAGAGAAGGGGAAATGTAGGATTGCATTACTTATAATATTGTTACAAAAAATAAAATAGTTTACCTTAGCTACAGTATCTCACAAAAGTGAGTACACCCCTAACATTTTTGTAAATATTTTATTATATCTTTTCATGTGACAACATTGAAGAAATTACACTTTAGTACTGAGTATACAGCTTGTATAACAGTGTAAATTTGCTCTCCCCTCAAAATAACTCAACACACAGCCATTCATGTCTAAACCGTTAGCAACAAAAGTGAGTACACCCTTAAGTGAAAATGTCCAAATTGGGCCCAAAGTGTCAATATTTTGTGTGGCCACCGTTATTTTCCAGCACTGCCTTAGACCTCTGGGCATGGAGTTCACCAGAGCTTCACAGTTTGCCACTGGAGCCCTCTTCCACTCCTTCATGACGACATCACAGAGCTGGTGGATGTTAGAGACCTTGCACTCCACCTTCTATTTGAGGATACCCCACAGATGCTTAAAAGGTTTTGACATGCTTGGCCAGTCCATCACCTTTATCCTCGACTTCTTTAGCAAGGCAGTAGTCGTCTTGGAAGTGTGTTTGGGGTCGTTATCATGTTGGAATACTACCCTGCGGCCCAGTCTCCAAAGGGAGGGGATCATGCTCTGCTTTAGTATGTCACAGTACATGTTGGCATTCATTGTTCCCTCAATGAACTGTAGCTCCCCAGTGCCAGCAGCACTCATGACACTCCCACCACCATGCTTAACTGTAGGCAAGACACACTTGTCTTTGTACTCCTCACCTGGTTGCCGCCACACACGTTTGACACCATCTGAAACAAATACCTTTATCTTGGTCTCATCAGACCACAAGACATGTTTCCAGTAATCCATGTCCTTAGTCTGCTTGTCTTCGGCAAACTCTTCTAAAGATGAGGCTTTCTTGTGCATCATCTTTAGAAGAGGCTTCCTTCTGGGACAAGAGCCATGCAGACCAATTTGATGCAGTGTGTGGCGTATGGTCTGAGCACTGACAGGCTGACCCCCCCACCCCTTCAAACTCTGCAGCAATGCTGGCAGAACTCAAACGTCTATTTCCCAAAAACAACCTCTGGATATGATGTTGAGCAGGTGTACTCAACTTCTTTGGTTGACCATGGCATGGCCTGTTCTGAGTGGAATCTGTCCTGTTAAACCGCTGTATGGTCTTGGCCACCGTGCTGTAGCTGGGGTTTCAGGGTCTTGGCAATCTTCTTATAGCCTAGGCCAGCTTTATGTAGAGGTAAGGGAAGTACAGTGTAGCGCTAAAAATAAGAAGAGATAGGATACCCCTCTCTATAACATTGAAGAAAGTTGTTAGTGTATGCAAACTAAACAAAACATATTATATGTGTGTAAATAACACAAATACTAGCTAAACCCAAATAGCGTGATGAAAAATATATATGGTGAACACAATAATTAAAGAAGTGAATCAAATGATCATTGAATAGTCACTGAAATAAATTATAATGTATAGACACAGTCCAAAATAAATTCTGTGACAGCCGTCACCATAGGATCATCAATAGATATCCAAAGATTGGGAATTCCCAAGTCAATGCAAAAAGATGATTGCAGACTTTAACCGGTCTATATGTGAGCAAGATGGTATGCTATTCAGAGATGTCACCGGGGAGTGCCTTCACCTTTGGGATGTGGGGGTAAAGAAATGAATACTCTTACCCTCCAGTGTGGATCCAAGTCGCCCTACAGTGGTGGATCACTTGCGCTTGTATCCCGATCAGGGATTCGAGGAACCTCAGAGTGTCTCCTCTTTCCTTCAACGGCATCTCCTCCAAGATTGGTGACTCCACAGCCAGGACCCAATATGGTGGGGTTAAATGTCCAAACCAAAAGAGCTTTTCCAGATATATATAAAAAAAAGGAAAGATCCTCCACATAGTGTAAATCCAAAACGGGATTTTTATTAAAATCTTAAAAAAGCTTCAAATCGGCTCACACTTCAGACAATGTAACCAAACATATAAAAATATGTATATAAAAAAGTTCCAACATAAAAATCCAAAACAGCCGGTCTAGTTGCGTGGTAAGGACAGCTGGAGCTGGCGTGTAACCCGACGCGTTTCGTCTAAAAAAAGACAGTCATCTGTTTGTAGAGCAGCAATTCTTTTTTTCAGATCCTCAGAGAGTTCTGTGCCATGAGGTGCCATTTTGAACTTCCAGTGACCAGTATGAGACAGTGAGAGCAATAACACCAAATTTACCACACCTGCTCCCCAATCACAGATGAGACCTTGTAATACTAACGAGTCACATGACACCAAGGAGGGAAAATTGCTAATTAGGTCCAATTTGGACATTTTCACTTAGGGGTGTACTCAATTTTGTTGCCAGTGGTTTAGACATTAATGGCTGTGTGTTGAGTTATTTTGCGGGGACAGCAAATTTACACTGTTATACAAGCTGTACATTGTAGCTTTACATTGTAGAAACGTGTAATTTCTTCAGTTTTGTCACATGAAAAGATATAATAAATGATTTACAATGATGTGAGGAGTGTACTCATGTTTGTGAGATACTGTATATACTTATGCTTACATAACTGATCACTTATTGAATGTATTAGCTACAATAGGTCTAATCAGTCACACTCTCTTTTACTTAGCTTTTCTTGGAATTTCAAAACAAAAAAAAAGTGGCCTTCCCTATTTTAATGTTAATGAACTTGGGGGATTTTAAGTAATTGATATTTTCATTACATACAACATCTGTTATTTTGGGACAAGACTCAAGTTTTGAGGAATTTCATATGGTGGGGTCACATATCTGGATTATTAGAAAACCATGTGTGTAAACTGTTTGCTGCAGCCTCTGTGGGCTGGATGGACATTGGCTGACATCT
This sequence comes from Rana temporaria, assembly GCF_905171775.1. Classification (NCBI taxonomy): domain Eukaryota; kingdom Metazoa; phylum Chordata; class Amphibia; order Anura; family Ranidae; genus Rana; species Rana temporaria. Next base: position 495,267,184 of record NC_053489.1, read on the forward strand.
ACTAATGTTATATGAAAAGCTTAGTTACTCTAACAAGTATAGTTGCTGTATCTCATACATTTGCATATGTAGGAAGAATGCTAGTTTATCAGCACTTTGGCTATAATGTCCAATTTTGGATTACATAGCTACGTAGTGATTTTTTTCTTCATCAGTTAGATTGACAATAGTATCAGTTGAAGACCACGAGGTAAATAAATAGTATAAACATCCGCTTTGGTTCACCTATGGATTTCTGCAGCATACCAACTAAAGGTACCTATCAGGCTTGTACGTGCACTGATGGGATACACTTATGCCACATACACACAGTTGGATTTTTCCGTCAGAAAAACCTTGGATGGTTTTTCCGACGGAATTCCGCTCAAGCTTGGCTTGCATACACACGGTCACACAAAAGTTCTCTGAACTTCCGTCCGTCAATAACGCGGTGACGTATAACACTACGATGAGGCGAGAAAATGAAGTTCAATGCTTCCGAGCATGTGTCGAATTGTTTCCAAGCATGCGTCGGAATTTTGTGCGTCGGAATTGCTACAGACAATCGGATTTTCCAGCTCTCAATCTTTTGTTGGCAGAAATTCCGACAGCAAAAGTCCAATGGAGAATACACACGGTCGGAAATTCCGTTCAAAAGCTCACATCGGACTGTTGCTGTCAGAATTTTCAATCGTGTGTACGGGGCATTAGGTTAGCTTACAGTAAGGCCGCGTACACACGATAGGATCGCCAGAGGAGAACGGTCTGAAGGACCGTTTTCATCAGTCCTAACTGATCGTGTGTAGGCCCCATAGGTTCTTTAACCTTCGGTCAAAAAAATTAGAACTTGCTTTAAAATTGAACCGATGGACGCCTAACCGATAGGTCAAAACCGATCGTTAGTATACAAAAGCAGCGGTTAAAAACCCGCGCATGCTCAGAATCAAGTAGACGCATGCTTGGAAGCATTGAACTTCGTTTTTTTCAGCACGTCGTTGTGTTTTACGTCACCGCGTTCTGACACAATCGTTTTTTAACCGATGGTGTGTAGACGTGACGGACCATCAGTCAGGTTCATCGGATGGACCGATCGTGTACACGGCCTAAGACGATTGCTCATTGTGGGTGACACTGTTCTGGTAGCTCAAAATAGTTCAGTGAGACAGAGTTTGCAGAATTTCAGAGTCTGAAAACATTTTTTATGTTATGGTTCTACATAAATATGTTCCCAAATGCTAGCTGTAACATAGACCAGTACAGACCACTTTACTTGTAATTTTTATTCGTAGGATGTGGTTAGGTAATTGCCATAGCTGGGGTCTTTTCAACAGAATGTGGCACAATGGGCTGCAATGCTTTTTACATACACAAAAGCTCAGGAAAAACAATATTAGCGGAAAAAAAAAACATTTTAGATACCTTGTATCAGTTGGTACATGCATAGATCTTATTGTTAAAAAAATAAATAAATCGACAGTTATTAACCCCTTCCATACAGGGCACTTATACACATTCCCGCCCAGACCAATTTTTAGCTTTCAGCACTGTTGCACTTTGAATGACAAGTGTGCGGTCATGCTACACTGTACCCAAACTAAATTTTTATCATTTTGTTCCCACAAATAGAGCTTTCTTTTCTTTTGGTTGTATTTGGGATTTTTATTTTCTGCAAAAAAAAATAAAAAATTACCGAAAATGTCGAAAAAATAACGTTTTTTTTTTGTTTCTGTTATAAAATGTTGTAATAAGTATGTTTTCTTCTTCACTGATGGGCACTGATGGTACTGCACTGACGGGCACTTATAAGGCGGCACTGATGGGCATCGATGAGGTGGCACTGATGTGGTGGCATTGATGGGCACTAATATGCGGCACGGATAGGCGGCATTGATGGGCACGGATAGGCGGCATGGATGGGCACAGATAGGCGGCATGGATGGGCACGGATAGGCGGCACGGATAGGCGGCACGGTTGGCCACGGATGAGCACGGATAGACGGCACGGATAGGTGGCACGGATGGGCACTGATAGGTGGCATGGATGCCCACTGATAGGTGGCACTAACGTATGTGTTGTGCTAATGGATGCCAATCAGTGCCAAACAATGCCTGCCAATCAGTGATGCCCATTGTGGGCACTGATTGGCATCCATTGTGGGCACTGATTGGCATCCATTGTGGGCACTGATTGGCATCCATTATTTGTGATTGTCATCCCTGGTGGTCTAGGGTGGCATACCTGTGTTTTGCATCCCTGGTGGTCTAGTGGCATTCCTGGTGGTCCAGTGGCATCCCTGGTGGTCCAGTGTGGGCATCCTCGGGGGCCTGTGCTGATAATCGATCAGCACAAACCCCTCCTGTCAGAGGAGCAGCCGATCGGCTCTCCTCTACTCGCGTCTGACAGATGCGAGTGAGGAAAAGCCGATTACCGGCTTTTCCTTTTTACATCGTGATCAGCCGTGATTGGACACGGCTGATCACGTGGTAAAGAGTCTTCGTCGGACACCCTGCAACAACGATCGCCGCAATGCGCACCCCCGGGGGCACGCAGCGACTTAATATCCTAAGAACGTCATATGACGTCCACTCAGGGTATTGAAACCACTTTGCCGACGTCTTTTTGCATAAGGGTTTTGAGATTTTTTATTAACTATATAATATATATATACACATCTGATCATATTCAGCATGGCAGAATGTAGAGCAAGTAATGAAGCTCAATGTGTAGCAGCCAATCTGATTTAGTTGACATGCATTTTGATTGGTTCCTGTGTGTTACTACACTTAGCACATCAGTACTGTGCTACCCTAATAAGCCCACATGACAGTAAGAGCATACCTCCCAACTTTTTGAGATGGGAACGGGAGACACCTATTGGCAAAAGTATGTAGGCATAGGACACACACCCTGCCACACCTCCTTAAAGGAGAATTATACAAAAAATGATTAGTTAAACCCACAAGCACTTTTTTTTCCCACTACTATTCTTCTATACTGGCTTTTGAAATTATTCAGCAATTGAGAAATTAGATAAAAGGTTTAGCGCATATATATATGAAATAGTGCATTTGATATACAACTATATAGATCAGACCAAAATTAAGAGGGACTTTGTTCCAAATCAGGGACACATGGGAGCTTTGGTAAGAGGTCCCTATAATTTAAAGTGGGAGTTCACCCAATGATGTTTTTTTTTATCTTTTCCCCTTAGATGGATGCTCGTTTTGTCTAGGGCAGGGGTCTCAAACTGGCTGCCCTCCAGCTGTTGCGAAACTACAAGTTCCATCATGCCCCTGCTTGTGGGAGTCACGCTTGTAACTATCAGCCTTGCAATGCCTCATGGGACTTGTAGTTTCGCAACAGCTGGAGGACCGCCAGTTTGAGACCCCTGGTCTAGGGGAATCAGCTAGTTGTTTTAAAATATGATCCGTACTTACCGTTTTCGAGATGCATCTTCTCCGTCGCTTCCGGGTATGGGTCTTTGGGAGCGGGCGTTCCTTCTTGATTGACAGTCTTCCGAGAGGCTTCCGACGGTCGCATCCATCTCATGACTAGTAGCCGAAAGAAGCCGAACGTCGGTGCGGCTCTATACTGCGCCTGCGCACCGACGTTCGGCTTCTTTCGGAAAATCGTGACGCGATGGATGCGACCGTCGGAAGCCTCTCGGAAGACTGTCAATCAAGATAGGAACGCCCAGTCCCGCAGCCCATACCCGGAAGCGGCGGAGAAGATGCATCTCGTAAACGGTAAGTACGGATCATATTTTGAAACAACTAGCCGATTCCCCTAGACAAAATGAGCATCCATCTAAGGGAAAAAAGTGTCCTGTGCGGGTGAACCTCCGCTTTAATACTGAAGCCAGCTCTAGTGATATTTTGTTACTGCTCTTATTGACTTTCCTAACCCTATTGACTATGTAAATTGCAACCATTAGTGAATGGGGAAACTCATAAAAATGCAGCTGAAGTATAGTTGGTTGAGTTCTCATTATAAAGAACTCATTTGCATTCACTTGACTCACACCATGGCATCTTTTGTGGGAGAAACCCAAAAATGGATTTTAAAACTCAGCCTTCTCCATCAGTAATGCGAGTCTCATTCTATGTTTCCCCTTCTATACATTCTATTTTGAAAGCGTGAGGCTGTTTTGCTATTTCTTTGGCACTATTACCTATGTTTCGCAATCAAGGGGCTTCCTTGGTAACTGCATCTGGCTGTTCCTTAAGACTTTTTTTTTTTTTTTTCGAGAGCTGAAAGGAAGGAGGTGATGAAAAGGATCTCCTCAACTCAATGGTCTGGTTCCAACGACTTGCTAGAGCTTGCCCTCCTCCTCCTCCTATACACTGGCTGGCTTTTGGCAGCCCTGTGCAAGGCATTACATAAGCATGTTTATTCTTATTCCCCACAGCTCTTCCTTCATTGTGAACATGAAAGTGAGAATTTCCTTAATGAAAACAAAGACAGAAATATCTTGATAAAGTTGTATGCCTCTTGCGTTTGCACGAAAATAGATTTCAGCATTTGTTCCATTTAAATGCTTTACAAATTATGCATGACATTTTATGTGAATTCAGTTTACGTTACCTTTTTGTTTTTCATTATAGCTTATGGCTTTTTTTTGCTTCCTTTTCATTTCTGCTTCTGCACTGTAGGTAAGAGTAGCATTTGCATAGAGATTATTAAAAACCATTAAAACGGTAATCTTTGTCACCATGATTGCCATTCAGAAATGGCTATAGTGAAAGAAATAATTCATGTACTATTATGATACATCCCATTTCTCTGTGCAAGGCCTACTCTTTTTTTCTGTGGCTAAAATAGAATGATGGCAATGAAACAACAATGCTTTTGTGAGCATAATGCTAAAAGACACTATTTACATAGATTAGTGAAAAGAAGTTTGGGCCTAATAGCGATAAGCAGCAAATCCAAGTCAATAACCACAGGCCAACTTTTGGATACCTCTTTCGTCCACGGTTTAAACTTTCCCAGCTTGTCGGTGGAGTCTGAAAACACAATACTAAGGTGATTGTGTTAAGCAAGGATTAAATATGATTATAATGTTTTACAATAAACCTAAGCTGAGCCAGGTGATTCACTACCGGTTCTCTAAGGCCACTCAGCAAGTCTGATCCAGGAATGTCAAGAGTTCTTGTTAAGATAAAGACTAGCTTTATTGGAACCCAGGCTACATATTCTCTGAGCTTGCTTTATGTATCTTTACACAATTGCACCATTATCATCATGTTGTGATATTTTAAGTAGAACTAAAGGCAAAACTTTTTTTTATCTTGGATAGAGTAAGGTCCCTTCTGCTTTGATCAGCAGGGGATCTGTTCGCTGATCCCCTGCTGATTAGAGGAGAGTGTGAGAATGACAGGTCCGTGTTGTAAACATACTCTGCTGTCCATTTACACCCGACTACCCTCAGGCCTCGTACACACGACCGAGGAACTCGTCGGAAAAGACACATCGTTTTTCTCGACTAGTTTCTTGTTAGGCTTGTCGAGAAACTCAACAAGCTTTCTTTGCGTACACACTGTCAAGACGAAATCTCCTCGTTCTCAAACGCGGTGACGTAGAACACGTACGACGGCAGGGGAAGTTCAATTCCACTGGCACAACCCTTGGGGCTGCTTTTGCTAATCTCATGTTACTGCGTGTTAAAGTGGATTTTTTTTTTTAATGTCACATTGAGAAAACTGACAAACTGTCGAGTCTCAATTTCCTCGTCGTGTTCCTCGTCGGGCTGGCTTTCGACGAGGAACGCGTTCGTGTGTATGCTTAGAAACCCGCACATGCTCAGAAAAAAGTATGAGACCGGAGCGCACCTTCAGTAAAAGTAGCGTTTGTAATGGAGATAGCACATTTGTCATGCTGTAACAGACTGAAAAGTGCAAATCGTCTCTTACCAAACTTTTACTTAAAGTGGATGTAAACCCCAAAAAAAGCAATCCTCTTTTAATGTTCAGTGAAAATTAACAGAATTCCAGATAAAAACTTGCCAAATTATAAAGTCCGTTTCTCTGTTCTTGCTTTGTGTTACAGGTTATTTACATATCCTGGTAATATACAATGAACTTTGGATCACCTCATATTATGATAAACATAACATAACATATGATAAACATGTCCAAGCTCTAGATATGAGACCCTGGGGAACCATGGGAGGAAACGCCCACAGCCCGGAAAGATGGTGCTTGCAGGATATTTTTTAACGTCCTGCCAGTGCAGCGCCCCAGTGTAAAAGCACTCTGGCTTTCACACTGGGACTACAGAGGAGGTGTTTTTCAGGCGCTATTTTTAGCCCAAAAGCGCCTGATACTTATAGTATGAAACTTTGGCATGAAGTTTGTATTCATTTTATTCGTTTTTTTTAACAAAAACTTTTAGGCTCCATGCATACTGAAGCTGTTTTTGGGAGTTTGGGCAGTTTTTTTTTTTTTTGTTAATAAACGATATTGCAAAAACGTTAAAAAATAACTTTGAAAGACTCACTGCAAAGCTACTGGTGTTTTTATAACGTTCTTTTACCGTCCAGTGTGCACGGAGCCTTATAATATCTTGATTTTCAGCACACAAACAAACAAGTGTACATTTATTGTTCAAGACAAAAAGTTTATTTGATTTTGACAGAAGTAGTAGTTAAAAAAATGTAGAGTCGGTGCTGACCTGTTTTCTTTTTATCTTGTATATCGGCTTTCTTAATATAACCCTGGTACTTTAATCGCCCATGGCAGTGCTAATCTGAAGGCACAAATTTTGCATGGAAAATACAGCAATGCGACACAGATGTTGCTACAATCTACAATGTCTTTTCAAAAAGAAATGGATATTTTTGGATGAGGCCCAACATTTTTTTTTTTTTCGCAATGTCATTTTGAGGTTATCCAGTAACATCTGTCCAAATTACAGTAAGCTCTGTCATCCATCTGTTGCAGCAGTGGCATTTCCATTCCAGGCTCCAGATCCACTCTCTTCTCCCCTTTTTTGGTCCCTCCTGCAAACATCTGCCCTATCTCCAAAGCTTTAAAAATTCAATGAGAAAGAAAAAAAAAATCAGGTGGAATGAAGTGGTTAGAAAAGCATCTATCAACACATGTGAAGCTTGCCAAGTCAAGTATTTGGGTTGGAAGTCATGCTTTCCCAACTGCTTGAAAACAGGAAGTATCTCTGCTAAGTGATAGATAGCCTTACTTCACGGTGAGCAGAAAAGAAAAAAAAACTCTTACATATGTATAATTTGAGTGTAGAATGTGCAACAGCTGATAGAAAGTAATAGTTATAGTATTTAAACTTCTTGACATAACTGTTTGTATGATTATGCTGTGACAAAACTATCCTAAGAAGTAGGACACACTTAATATATAGCTTTCTATTAAACATTCCTAAAACTTAGAAGAATGTGGCTTGAGTGTCCTCAGTAGATATGGCACCTCATCCCGGATAATAATTGAAACAAAGAAGGGGGATGGGAATTGGTATTATAACGGTGCCTCAGTAAAAGAAATAACAAAGAATGCTTAAAAACAAAGAGAGCTAGATTCAGGTAGCTCGGTGCATAGTTTTGCCGTCGTAGCGTATCGAATATACGCTACGCCGACGGCACGCACAGAGCCCAGAGCAGTATTCACAAAGCACTCGCCCCGTACGTTGCCGCGGCGTAGCGTAATATGGTCGGCGTAAGCCCGCCTAATTCAAAGTAGGCAGGTAGTGGGCGTGCTACATTTAAATTAACCGTGACCCCATGTAAATGAAGGGCCGATCGAACGGCGCATGCGCGCACATGCTCAGAATCATGTCGCATATACTCCCTAAGATACGTCGGCTCAATGCTTTCGACGTGAACGTAGCCTACGCCCAGCCCCATTCCCATACGACTTACGTAAACGACGTAAAATTTGACAGGGGTTCCGACGTCCATACCTTTGCATGGGTTGCGCCACCTATAGCAGGGATAACTTTACGACGGACATACGCCTTACGTAAACGGCGTAGATTACAGCGACGGACGCAAGTAAGTATGTGAATAGGCGTATGTAGGTAATTTACATAATCGGCGCGTAAATCAACGGAAGTCGGATGAGGCCAAAATTCAGGCGTATCTAGTATAGAGAATAGGGCGCATAGATACGACGGCGCATTTGTTCACTTACGCTGCGTATCTGTAGATACGCCAGCATAAGTGTTCTGTGAATCTAGCTCATAATGTATTATTACATAAATGTTGTAGACATACAGTAGAATCATAAGTGCATAAAAACAATACAAAAATGCATATAGTATTTAATACTGCCCAGAGTATTAACGGCCTACTGGGGTTACAGGTCAATAGTCCCTACATGTTTCGCCAAAACGTTGGCTACTTCAGGGGAAGTAATCATAACTAGTATTGTATAAATGGCTCTAAAGCAGGGGTCTCCAAACTATGGCCCTCCAGTTGTTCAGGAACTACAATTCCCATCATGCCTAGTCATGTCTGTGAATGTCAGAGTTTTACAATGTCTCATGGGACGTGTAGCAACAACTGGAGGGTCGTGGTTTGGAGATCCCTACTCTAAATAAATAGAAATACAACATATTAAATAATCTTAACCATCATATTTGTATAGTGTTTGCATAGTTCAATGTATTAAACTGACTCAAAGTGGTTGCTAAAATATAACATACACCAGGGATATGCAATTAGCGGACCTCCAGCTGTTGCAAAACTACAAGTCCCATCATGCCTCTGCCTCTAGGTGTCATGCTTGTGGCTGTCAGAGTCTTGCTATGCCTCATGGGACTTGTAGTTCTGCAACAGCTGGAGGTCCGCTAATTGCATATCCCTGCCATACACTATATTGTTAAAAGTATTGTGATGCCTGCCTTTACACGCACATGAACTTTAATGGCATCTCAGTCTTAGTTCGTAGGGTTCAATATTGAGTTGACCCACTCTTTGTATAACAGCTTCAACTCTGGGAAGGCTGTCCACAAGGTCTAGAAGTGTGTATATGGGAACGTTTGACCATTCTTCCAGAAGTGCATATGTGAGCCAAAAGTGTTCTGTCGGGTTGTGATCAGGACTTTGTGCAAGTCAGTCAAGTTCTGACAAGCTCTAACAGCTTTTCTCAACCTTTTTACCCTAGAGGAACCCTTCAAATAATGTTCAGGTTTAGGGAACTCCTGCTAAACCCAGTCACCCCTTAAGGGCCCCTTCACACATCAATGCAGTGTGGGAGAGCCATGGTTCTGTGCGGCTTCCCACACCACATTCTGATTGCAATGTCTTTGTTATCTGCTGTGGGGGTCAGTTAAAAATTAACAACACCCCAAAGGCAGGTCGCAAATGCACTGCACCCTAAATTGGTGGTAAGTAAGAAGATTCCCCTGTTACAGTAGAGATCAGAATCCCAACCTTCTTTAGATCAACAAAAAAGTGTGTAGAGTAGGGGTCTCCTTGGTTGAATACAGAATGTTTGGCTAGTTTAGGTAGGACTTCATATTGCACAGTTTTGGTAAATCTAAAGTTGTTTGTACAGAGATTGTACGGTGAGCCATACAGATGGCTAAATAGTGGTGTCATTCTGCTGACTCTGCCAAGTACCATCAAATGGCAGGTCAGTCAGCCACAGCTCATGGAAACCCTATGGTTTCCCTTCATGTTTTAGAAGTTGGCAGCGGTGGAAACCCGAAGACAGACGAAAAACCAGACCGGTTAATGACGATGCTGGATCCCTAGCCTAGTAAATGTTTGTGCATTAAAAGTCAGCAGCTACAATATTTGTAGCTGTTGACTTTTTTATTTATTTTTAACTGACCAGAACTCCTCTTTAACAATTGTGGAGATTTTCTTCATAATGCAAAAACTGCGTGAGCAATGAGAAGCACACAATGCTCAAAGGTCAGAATATCTAAAAGTCTATCTAAACCCAAGAACAAAAATGTAATACTTTGCAGCTTACCAGTGAATATTATTTTTTAAGGCTTGTTTTTCCCTAGTGGTTCTGTAATTAACACCCTTTCTTTCCTAAGGTGGCAATGCTTACTCACTACCGTGTATCTGTGGAGAAGCCATGTTGTCACCCTAGGCTGCACTGTACTTGCAGGAAATGTACTTAACCTTAAAAAAATAAAGGTTTTAGTTTTGATATACTTTAAGTAATGTTCGGATCTGTCACATCAATTAGGAAAAGCTGCAGATGTGTGGGCATGCTCAAGTCCAGTAGTCTGATCTTAGTGTTTATGGCTAACTTAAAGCAGACTTTGCACTTAAAATGTAAGGTCTGCTTTTTAAGTGTGCCCCCCTCCCACTTGCTGAAATGCAGCAGAAACTTAAAAAAAAAACACCTGTAAGGGGAAAAAAGTTAGATAGTATACTTCCCTCCCCACCGATTAAGCCACTGGTTTCTAGTGTGATGTCAGCCTCCTTCTTTCTGGCTAACATTCCATATTCCCATTGCACACGTTCCTTGAATGGACTCTCAAAAGTACGGGGTGCTGCAATGACCACCAGCTGGATATTGAAGCATACACAACACAGTAAATATTCACCAGCAGACCATGGATCTTCAATTACGTCCAAGTAGTTTTTATTGAAGAAAGATCACATCACAAACAGTGTAGTGCCAGGTTTCAGCGCCGCGCAGGACCCATTCGTCAGGCATGTGATCATCAGGGGTCCTGCACGGCCCCGAAACGTTGCACTACACTGTTTGTGATGTGATCTTTCTTCAATAATAACAGTTTGGACTTAATTGAAGATCCGGTGTGTGTTGGTGAATATTTACGTTGTGTCCTTCTGGCAACACCTGGGGAATATAAAAGCCCAAATCTCACTTGGAAGAAACTCTCAGCACTATGCTGCCGCGTCTTTTTGCAAGATTTCTCAGTATCTCATCTGCAGGAGGATGACGTTTCCCCTTAACTAGGCAAGGTGTTTTACAGGTTTTTTTAAGTCAATCTCTGAGGAAAGGAAAATAGGTTTCCTTGCTGTTTGGATTTCCCTGCGCTGCAAGGGTTTAAAGCCTGTGTAGGTCTGTGAGGCTGAAAAAAAGCAGTTTTACATACCCCCGTCCCTCCACTTCAATGGCAGCCAGCGCTCTCCTTTACTTCCCCACGCCCCACAGTGGACTGTCCTTCTGTATCCTCACATCCAGTGCAGGGCTATGGGATCTACATTGCACTGGATGATGTCAGAGGACTGCAAATGAGTATAGAGGACAAAAGGCTACAGGGACTGGACTTACAGTCTGGAGGGAGCCTGGAGTAGGATAAGGTAAGTTTTTTTTTTTTTGTGAGGCCTCGTACACACGACCAAGGAACTCGTCGTAAATGAAACATCGTTTTCCTCGACGAGTTCCTTGTTAGGCTTGTCGAGAATCTTGACAAGCTTTCTTTGCGTACACACTGTCAAGACCAAATCTCGTCGTTCTCAAACGCAGTGACGTTCAACACGTACGACGGCAGGGGAAGTTCGATTCCATTGGCACAACCCTTGGGGCTGCTTTTGCTAATCTCATGTTACTGCGTGTTAAGTAAAAGTTTGGTAAGAGATGATTTTCACTTTTCAGTCTGTTACAGTGTGACAAATGTGCTATCTCCATTACAAACGCTACTTTTACCGAAGGTGCGCTCCCGTCTCATACTTTATTCTGAGCATGCGCGGGTTTCTAAGCATACACACGAACGTGTTTCTCGTCGAAAACCAGCCCAACGAGGATCGCGACGAGGAAATTGAGACTCCCGTCAAGGAAAAAGAGAACTTGTTCTCTTTTTTTCTCGTCAAGTTCCTCGACAGTTTTCTCGATGAAAAACATACACACAACCGTTTTCCTCAGCAAAAAAGCTCTGTCACCAAGTTTCTTGATGAATTTTGTCGAGGAAAACGGTCGTGTGTACGAGGCCTAACCCCTATACAAGCATTGAAACTCGTGCAGTGCAGGGCCAGCCCCACTGCAAGGGAGCAGTTTTTCTTTCCCTTGAGTACGACTTTAAAGTGGTTGTAAACCCTCTCTGACTACTTTTACCTACAGGTTTAGGAGATATTTGCCAAAAAGAATGCACCACTGTCTATGGCGCATGCACGCCGTAGACAACGGTGCGGGCGCACTAAGCGTGCCGGGTCTTGAATGGGATCTGCCGGGAATCTGACATCATCGTAACTGGCCGGAGTGACGATACCCAGAAGGCACTTGGAGGAGACATGGCGGCAGCCGAGGAGGGGAACGAGGAGTGCTTCGGGGGCTTCGATCTCAGGTAAGTCATTCATAATGAGCTAGTATGCTATGCATACTAGTTTATTATGCCTTTCTCTTGCAGGTTTTTTTTTGGGGTTTACTTCTTATTTAAGCCTGCAATCACACTTCAGCGTTTTGAATCGCGGGCAGATTTGCAATGAATCTTCCCGTGATTTGAAAGCGCTGATGTGTGAATGACAAATTGCGGGACTCGCATTTGAGATTGCATTTATTTGAATGACACCTCAAATCGTGGCGCAGGTCTGTCGTGATAAATCGCGCTGCAATCATGGAAATATGCATGACGGGAAGCATGTCACATAAAAAAAATCAGGAGCTATTTTTGGGTGATAAGCTTCCTGCGATGCATGCAGTGCGATCTATTGTGTGACAATCGCGGCAGAACCGCACCGCGATTTGAGGTGTCATTCAAATGATTGCGAACTCTCAAGTCAAGTCCCGCAAAATCTGCCCGTGATTCAAAACGCTGAAGTGTGAATGCAGCCTAAATGTTTATACTGCATTTCAGCAAGGGACGAGAGGAGGCCACTCAAAGAGACGAGGAAATTGAGACTCCCATCAAGGAAAAAGAGAACTTGTTCTCTTTTTTTCTCGTCAAGTTCCTCGACAGTTTTCTCGATGAAAAACATACACACAACGGTTTTCCTCAGCAAAAAAGCTCTGTCACCAAGTTTCTTGATGAATTTTGTCGAGGAAAAAGGTCGTGTGTACGAGGCCTAACCCCTATACAAGCATTGAAACTCGTGCAGTGCAGGGCCAGCCCCACTGCAAGGGAGCAGTTTTTCTTTCCCTTGAGTACGACTTTAAAGTGGTTGTAAACCCTCTCTGACTACTTTTACCTACAGGTTTAGGAGATATTTGCCAAAAAGAATGCACCACTGTCTATGGCGCATGCACGCCGTAGACAACGGTGCAGGCGCACTAAGCGTGCCGGGTCTTGAATGGGATCTGCCGGGAATCTGACATCATCGTAACTGGCCGGAGTGACGATACCCAGAAGGCACTCGGAGGAGACATGGCGGCAGCCGAGGAGGGGAACGAGGAGTGCTTCGGGGGCTTGGATCTCAGGTAAGTCATTCATAATGAGCTAGTATGCTATGCATACTAGTTTATTATGCCTTTCTCTTGCAGGGTTTTTTTTGGGGGGGGAAATTACTAGAGGGTTTACTTCCTATTTAAGCCTGCATTCACACTTCAGCGTTTTGAATCGCGGGCAGATTTGCAATGAATCTTCCCGTGATTTGAAAGCGCTGATGTGTGAATGACAAATCGCGGGACTCGCATTTGAGATTGCATTTATTTGAATGACACCTCAAATCGCGGCGCAGGTCTGTCGTGATAAATCGCGCTGCAATCATGGAAATATGCATGACGGGAAGCATGTCACATAAAAAAAAAATCAGGAGCTATTTTTGGGTGATAAGCTTCCTGCGATGCATGCAGTGCGATCTATTGTGTGACAATCGCGGCAGAACCGCACTGCGATTTGAGGTGTCATTCAAATGATTGCGAACTCTCAAGTCAAGTCCCGCAAAATCTGCCTGTGATTCAAAACGCTGAAGTGTGAATGCAGCCTAAATGTTTATACTGCATTTCAGCAAGGGACGAGAGGAGGCCACTCAAAGAGTGGATCTTAAACTGAGTGCAAGATCTGCTTTCATACATTTTTTAGTATGAATTGCAGAAACACTTCCAAAATATAGCTAAACTCTTAACCCTTTAGGCAGGAATTACGTTATCTCTTTCTATCTTTAAAATGTAAGCTAGAAAAAAGTAAATATGAGATAAAAAAGCAAGTAAATTCTGGCAAGATGTTGCAGCCTGATGGAGTTTTAAGAGATGAGCTCAGTTTCGATAACCACTTGTAATGCAAATGTAGGTGCTGAAATCTGTTCCAGACCTGAAATAACCTTAGTAACAAGTTCCTGCAGAAATCAGAATGCTTCTTGAGAGGAAGCATTCCAAGATACTGTTTTACTTTCAGAACTTAGATGAGGAACATTGAACTTTACTTACAAGCCTTTGCAGAAACCTAGCCCTTTAGATTACACACGTTTTCATTTTCGGTAACAAGAATGATTCAGCCTAAAATGTACCTGTCCATTAAACGTGTATGCTCTAGACAAGTATTTTACAGGGCTAAGGCACTGAACTCTTCTGAACCAGCCAAGTTTGGATCCATCTATGGGCAGCATAAATCATGAAAGTAACCTGTATCAATTCTGTAGTAACTTATTAAAATGCGTCGTTCTTAAAGTGGAGTTCCAACCACAATTAGCATTTTTTAAATGTATGTCCTTTCATCCTGCGTTTTTATAATATAAATCCTGCCACTTACTATTTTACAATCCGCTGCAGATCCGCATAGATATTCAAAAAAGATAGTTTATAAAACTATATCTACACCGTTGTCATTTTGCTTGTGGGCATTGTGAAGCATACAAGCACTTGCTTCCTGGAAGTCTTGGATGGAGAGTGATAATTGGACAGCACACTGCATCCTGGGAAATGATGACACACATTTCCCAGGAGCATTAGAGGGAGATGATGTCAGAATCCTAGGTGGTTTCAAAGGCAGATTTTGTGGGACCGCATAGCAACAGGCATTTCCAGATGAGTAAAAAAAAAAATCTTTTTTTTTTTTCTTTTTTAGGTGTAAGCTACAGTTTAAAGCAAAATAGTTTTTGTTGACAGAACCTCCACTTTAAGTATGGTGGCCTCTGACATTATCTGGAACTTCCTACCTCAGTCATCTTATTTGTCTGCCATTAAACGATCCCTGAAAACTCATCCCTTAATGGAAATCCTATCCAGCTAAAAGCTGAAATTTTACTTTGTCCATCAGCTTATTCCTTAAAGTTGAATTACAATGGTACTGTCTCCCTTTATTCTGTAACATGCTGCACAAGCAGGTAGTTCTAAATAAATCCTTTTCTGATAATAATATAATAGTTACTGTATACCGGATGGGACATCTTGCTCCAGTTACCACTCAAAGACACAAAGGGGTTGATTTACTAACAAGAATCTGGTGCAGCTTTGCATGGCAGCCGATCAGCTTCTAACTTCAGCTTGTTCAATACCGCTTTTACAAAAAACCTGGAGGCTGATTGTTTTCTATGCAGAGCTGCGCCAGATCTGCACTCTCCAGTTTTAGTAAATGAACCCCAAAGTATTTATAAAGGAACTCCAGCCAACTTCCCCATTTTTTTTTTTTGCCCCACTTACCTGATGGTGGTATCTTGACATTTCAGATACTCACTCATCCAGTGGAACCAGCATTGACCCACTGAGATCATCTCATGCACGACCACAGCTTCCTCACGCGCTGCCATGCTTTTTTGTGACGTCATCGAGAGGCCCGTCTGCCTTTCAAGGTTCACTGGCAGGCCTCTTGATGACATTTACTGCTCTGTCACCTAAGTTTGCACCCATACACATGTATGTGTACAAGATAAGTTGTGTATCTTTACCCTGCCTTAAGCCCCTTTCACACAGGGAGGATCCACTCAGTCCACCAGCTCAGCGGGTGATCGATCCGTTGATCTCCGCTGAGCCAACGGATGACAGGTCTGTCTCTGCTCTCTGAGTCCTGCTGATCTCTATGGGGAGATTGGACGAAAATAGACAGTTTTCATCAGATCTCATCCGATCCGCCAAGAGGGATGGCATACGTATCGCCATACGTCTGTCTTCATCGGATGGCGGGCGGGTGTCAGCAGACACATCTCTGCTGACATCCGCCTGCCCATAGAAGTCAATGGATGGCTCGCTTGGATCCGCCTGAAAAACAGACAGGCGGCCCTGAGTGGGCTTATCGTGTGAAAGAGGCCTTAGGTATAACAGAATAAACATTAACTAGGACAACAGAAACTGTTCTTTAGTGTTACCTGTATTTACAGTATAAGGCATATGGTGCTCTAAGGTCAGAAAATATAATTTATGCTTTCAGATTCTGATGAGAGAAAAAATGCTGAGAGCACATTTTTTTAAGAAGACTACATTAACGTGTAGTGAGACAGTCAATGTATCAATCTTGTTTCCCAAGTGGGGCTGGTATTGTGTTTATAGGAACATTGTCTCTGGAGTATGTGAGGATAGACTTATATCAGATGCAATCATGTTCCAAGAACAATTTCAGCCATTTATCTCAGTTACCTGTAAAAGCAGAGAGCGTGTTTTATGAAGACAATATGCAGACAGTATTTTTTGTGCAATGAAAAGAGGCCCAGAGAAGGACAGCTAGCTTAACTTACAATTATGTCTTTAGGGGATTAGAATAGTGAAGTCTGAATGGAATTTTCTGCCCTCTGGGTAAGACAGAGCTGCTAAATAGACTTATAATGTATGCCATATTTATTAATAAGGGTTATTTTTTATTTTTACATCTTTAAAACATAATTTTTGGAAGTTCCTCAGCATAATATAGCTCTTGTTCTGAACACATGTCCATTTGTTTTTGTTTAATCCTAAGGTGTATGTAAACCGTAACAATGAACCTCACTTCTTTGCTCTCTTTTTGACTAGTAATTGAATCACTGGAAGCGTTTTGTTATATCTCTTCAATAAATGCAAAAATAAAATAAAAAATACCTAAAGATCTGCCAGCTATCCAGTGAACTCTTCTGCAGACTTTTCAGATTTACCAAAACCATGTAGTTCCAGGGCCTGCCTGATTGAAACTCTTAGGCCGCGTACACACGATCGGTCCAACCGATGAGAATGGTCTGATGGACCGTTTTCATCGGTCCAAACCGATCGTGTGTGGGCCCCATCGGTCAGATATCCTTCGGTCAAAAAAATAGGAACTTGCTTTAAAATTGAACCGATGAACGCCTAACCGATAGGTCAAAACCGATCGTCCGTATGCAAAAGCATCGGTTAAAAACCCGCACATGCTCAGAATCGACGCATGCTTGGAAGCATTGAACTTCATTTTTTTCAGCACGTCGTCGTGTTTTACCTCACCGCGTTCTGACACGATCGGTTATTTAACTGATGGTGTGTAGGCACATGAGACCATCAGTCAGCTTCATCAGTTAACCGATGACAACGGTCCTTCGTACCGTTCTCATCGGATGGACTGATCGTGTGTACGAGGCCTTAGAATTCAGCCAGAGACTTGATCGGAGCTGAATTCTGCCGAGAAAACCCGGCCGTGTGTACACTTTTGGCCGAGGAAGCCGAGGAGGATCTCGGCGAGGAAATAGAGAACATGTTCTCTATTTCCTCGTTGTTCAATGGGAAATTTCGGCTCGCCGAGATCCTCGGCGGCTTCACAAGGAACTCGACGAGCAAAACGATGTGTTTTGCCCATCGAGTTCCTCGGACGTGTGTACGGGGCCTTAAGGTTCGACCTCATATTAGATGGTTTTGGTAAAATCTGAACACTAAAATCTGTAGAAAATCAGAAATTGTGTATGGGGTCTAACTTGTTGTAGTGAGCTTCTCAACACACTGCCTTTGCTGCACTAAATCCAAAATTAGAAGGGGGGTATATGGTTGGTTGGTTCTGTAGCCCTAACACACTTACTGTCCTAGAGTAACAATGTAATATTGCTTTCTCCAGTGAGTCCACACTTCCTGTCCTAGAGATACTTCCTCCACATTTCCTGTCCCAAGGTGACAATATTGCTTCCCACATATATATATATATATATATATATATATATATATATATATATATATATACACTGTACTGTGGGTGACGATTTTCACCCTAGGACAGGAGTGTGTTACTGACACAATCACCAGGTGAAAATAAAGAAAAAAGCTTGAAAAAAGGTAAACTAATGCTGCCAACACATCTTAAGACTGGTACCCTGTAATATATATTAAATATTTGTTCTTGGGTTTAGATTTACTTTTACGGGCATTTCATACTACGTGTTGGACTATACTTTGATTCTAGGTCATGACATCCCTTGAATGATTTTTGCTTCCAGTGTCTTCTCTTTGAGAGGCATGGCCCTCATTTTCTTTCTAGGTGGCCAGAGCATGGCCACCTAAAACAGTCATGATTCACCTTGCTATGAACCAAAAGTATTAAGGCTACTTTAAAAACCATTACCTAGAGTTCATTACAGACATTTGGCAGCAAAATTCTGGATATGTTTAATGCCCGACTTGCACTCAAACTAATTCATATTGATGGAACAACATAGTAGTCAGGTCACATGCAGTGAATCCACCCTTTTTGGCCAAGGCTTTAAAGCAGTAGTAAACCGCCAGAAAAAATAAATTAGGCCTCCCTGCAGGTTTAAGTTATAATGTACTAGTATGCACCACATACTATCACATTATGACAAACTTACCCTCAGGCGCAGTGCTGTCACGGCTCTCCGGCGCTTCCATCTTCAATTGGTCTTCCTTGCAGGCTTTGGCTGTATGAGTGGCCGGGCCGCGATGATGTCACTCCCTCGACTCCAGCATGGAGCTCTGAAAGTCAAGCACGGTATGCTGTCCCTTCAGAGCGCAAGCACTGGGGACGTCACCGGCTGTATTTTGTGTAAATATCTCCTAAACAGTGCAAGTTTAAGAGATATTCACTGTACCTACAATTAACCCTTATCATAGGCTTACCTGTAGAAGTTCAAAAGCAGACTTTACTTCCAACTATAACGTCTTATAAACAGGGCAGGATTTCTGCATAGCCCATGTCCTAAGTATGCAGAGGTACTAGGGCTGACACTTATGGTATATGGGCATAGGGGGGTGATTTAATAAAACAGTGAATGTGAAATTCACCAAATACCGGTAATTACTGCAGATGGATCAATCTCTGTAATCTGTAAACACATGCACCAACAGATTCACCTGCAGTGAATTTTGCGAAATGTCACATTCACTGCTTTATAAATATGCCCCACAGTCACCAACTTGTCATGGTGCTGGCAGTGACAACATATTAAAATAAGGCTCCAGTCTGCTGTCCTTTCTGCACAATTTGTGTATCTTGGCTGATAGAATGATTTATAGAGTTCACACACCTAGGACTGAGCTTCAAGCAAAATAAAGTGACAGGTTATGTGTGCAGAGCTTTGTGGTTGTAACAAATATTAAAAAGAAAATATTTGAGGCCCTAATTAAGAATAGATGGTGATTTGCACATGATCTTAGCACCAGTTGCACATATATGTATTTTTCAAGGTTCTCTTAAAGTGTTTCTGCAGGCTGAAGGTTTTTACAGGTGTGGAGCTCCCCCCTTATACTCACCTGAGCCCGGTCCAGCCATGTGCACAAGAGCAGAAACTCTCCCGGGTCTCTCCCTCTTCATTGGCTGAGGCACAGCAACAAGAAACACAGCCAGTGATGAGGGAGCAGGGGCAGAGCCCATCCACACAGAGGTGGCTTAAAATCGAGCACACACACAAGTTTTGGGGGCACTCAGCAGGGGGAGGGGCCAGGAGCACTGGTGGGGAAACTCGTGAAGAGGAAGTGCGATGTTCAAAACCATTGCAGGTAAGTATGACACGTTTGTTGTTTAAAAAAAAATCTAAACCTTTATAACCCTTTAGGTTTTCAGAAACTCCTGTATATCTTCAAGAATCAGTTTTTGTATAATAATTACATTCTCTACTCAGTGACTACAGTCCAGCTCTCCTACGTTTGAAAGATGGCAAGCTGGCTGTTTGTTTGGAAAGTTGAAGGATCCCTGTTTTACAGCGCAACACAACCCTACAAATACAAAAATATGCATTTGGAGTAGATTTATCTTTTAACTAATTTTATTTGAAGAAAGTTGTTCTAAAAAGTCAGAAAATTAAAGATGATTTATGCTTGATTCACGTTGTAATAAAAAAAAAATGAATAGTAAAAAAGAGCAGGTAAAACGTACAAAATCCTAAAAACACTGGGCCAGATTCTCGTAGAATTACGTTGCTCCACGGCAGTGTAACGTATGTGATTTATGTTACACCGCCGCAGGTTTACAGCGTAAGTGCCTGATTCTCAGAACTCTAAGGCCCCATACACACAAGAGGATTTATCCGCGAATACGGTCCAGTGGACCGTTTCCGCGGATAAATCCTCTCGAGGATTTCAGCGGATTTCTCTGCGATGGAGTGTACTCACCATCGCATTGAAATCCGCGCCGAAATCCTCTGTTGAAGACGTGTCGCGCCGTCGCCGCGATTATGACGCGGCGACGTGCGCGACGCTGTCATATAAGGAATTCCACGCATGCGTCGAATCATTACGACACATGCGGGGGATCCCTTCGGACGGATGGATCCGGTGAGTCTATACAGACCAGCGGATCCATCCGTTGGGATGGATTCCAGCAGATAGATTTGTTGAGCATGTCAGCAAATATTCGATCTGCTGGAATCCATCCCAGGGGAGAAATATCCGCGGAAACAGATCCGCTGGAGTGTACACACCATAGGATCTATCCGCTGAAACCCATTTGCTGGGATTTTTCAGCGGATGGATTCTATCGTGTGTATGGGGCCTTACCTGTAAACTTGCGGCGGTGTAACGTAAATGCGCTCGGCGCAAGCCGCCCAATTCAAATGGGGCGGGCACCATTTAAATTAGGCGCGTTCCCGCGCCGAACGTACTGCGCATGCTCCGTCGGGTAAATTACCCGACGTGCATTGCGCTAAATGACGTTGCACGGACGTCATTTGTTTAGACGTGAATGTAAATGGCGTCCAGCGCCATTCACGGACGACTTACGCAAACGACGTTGTTTTTTAAATTTCGAAGGGGGAACGACGGCCATACTTAACATGGCTTAGGACAACTAGGGCACAGCCCTAATTTTACGCGGCGTAACTCGACGAAAACGACGTAAAGTTAGATCGACGGGCAGCGCGGACGTTCGTGGATCGCCGTAACTATTCATTTGCATATTCTACGCCGACCGCAATGGCCTCGCCACCTAGCGGCCGGCCTAGAATTGCATCCTTAAGATCCGACAGTGTAATTCAATTACACCTGTCGGATCTTAGGGCTAAAAGAATGTAAGATGATGAAACTCTCTAAGGAGTGTCAACAAATTAAAACAGCGCTATCAAATAACTGTGCATATTTGACTATATAAAATACATTACTACAACCCATATGTAATGATATACAGTGATAATAAACAAAATATATCCAGTTTAAGAAATAAACACTAAACTGTGACTGTAATAATAAACACCCGTGATTGACTTAAACGTGAAGTGAACGCACTGAAAGTGCAAGAGACAGTCTTTAAAAAAATTTAGAATGTGGCCAAACAAAGCAAAGTTCATGTGTATAAGGATCCTGCGATCTTCAAATTTTTTCAAAAACTTCCACCACACCCGACAGTGCTCAGTGATTCCTCCCCCATCAAATGGACACTCACCGGATAGGTATGCCTCACACTCTCGTGTTTTGGCACAAAAAACCTTATCAGATGTAGTTGTTCCCGTCAATAAAGATGTAATCCAAATATGACATCCAATCAGTTCCACATATATGTCAGAGAGAGACAAAAGAAGTGCAAATAGTGTGATACCATCAAAGGTTTAATAGCACACCAAAATAAAACTTCAAACAGTGCACTCACAAACAAAATCTTGTAAAACAGCAGAATATCACATCAAGAAACTCCTTCAAACGTCAAAATGGTGAGAAGCGGTCACGGCGGACCCCCCGATCAGCGAGAAAAAGTGAAACCAATTCTCCTACTCACGGTGCCATGGACTTCTGTCAGATGCAGCTGCACATCCACTTAAATAAAAAACTTCAAACGCACTCTGCATCCAAAAACGCAGCACTCACTAGTAAAATTAGACTGTATGGCAATACCCCGACATGTTTCGTTATAAAAACTTATTCATGGGACTAACCACACAGTCATAAATGGTTACCTTATATCTGATGTAGTCAGATCAATCAGCCTATCAGTTCTGGGCGTTTTCCCACTTCCTCCAAAACTGTGGGCGGAAGTAAACGATAATCCCAAACTACTGTGGGCTGACAGCATCATCCACCACCACTGGCTGGTGTATGAATCAATCAGCCAGTGCGATAGGCGTGGCGCCAGTCCCCAGATTCCAATAGGTGAGAGAGTATGTTAATCACATCCCCCAACAGCAGCAGTCTGAGCCAATCACGTGCTGCACAGCGCATCCCGCTCCGCCTACAACGATGGGCGGGCCTAGAGCGCTTATGCAGCCAAAGCTAGGAGGAAGTCAGCGCCTCCTCCATTGGCTGGCTGTCTTACCCAGCAGCCACAGCGGTAAGCCGACCTGATAGGTCGAGCAGACGCTGCTCATGATAGGCTCGCCGCGGGGAATGGCTTCTAACAGCACAACAGGGGCAAATCAGCTGTTGTATAGGCAGACGTGGGCGGCGGAAATGAGAGGAAAAAAAAAAAAAAAAAAAAAAAAAAAAAAAAAAAAAAAAAAAAAAAAAAAAAAAATTTTGCATTAGTACATATTAGTATCAAACGCCAATTGCAAATTCATATAAATGATTAAATATATATAATTAAAATATATCTAAAATATGTAAAAAATGCATTAAAAATGAAACTCGATAAAAATCAATCTAAAACTGGAACTAGATAAAAGTGGTGAATTAGTGATCGCTGAGCTGATCGCAAATGGTCACCGATAACACCACCACTGGAGAAGGGATTAATTAATAGCAAAATATCAGATAAATGAATAAAAGAGTACATATACTGAAAAGATGCCAGAAAGGGTAATACTAAACCCACGCAGGGAAAGGTGTGGGTATGATAAATGTCTAAGAATTATTGATAAAGCAATTCAAGTCTACCTCTATATTCAACCCCCGCGGAAAAAGACATTTTAGCAAGAATATCCAGTGAGTTTCGCGCTGTGAAAGGTCACGGACTCTGTGTGACCCCCTCCAAGATGGGTAAACCACATCTATGCCACAAAATTGAGCAAGCGTGGGGTCCTGGTTATGTACCTTTTTAAAATGCATGGAAACGCTATGTTCCTCAAAGCCTTTTTTAATATTTGCTAGGTGTTCTGATATGCGGATTCTTAGAAGTCTTTTAGTCCTCCCAACATATAATAACCCGCATGGGCACCATAGCAAATATACAACATATGACGAGTTGCATGTACTGAATTCTTTAATGTCAAACATTGTGCCATCGGAGCTGGTAACTTTGTTAATTCCTTTGTTGTGTTCTTTCACCGTGCGGCAGCAAATACACCTTCTGCAAGGAAAGAATCCTTTCAGATCTATTTTCAATTGGCGATCAGGTGGATCCAATATTTTGCGGACCACTCTATCGCCAAAATTGGGCGCACGTCTATATATAAAACGTGGCTGCTGAGGAATCACTCCACCCAGATGTCTATCTCTGCTGAGGATGTGCCAGTGTTTCTTATATATGGTTTCAATTTCCTTATATTGGATGTGGAAGCCCGTCAGGAAGCTCCACTGGTGTTCATTTGTGGATGGTTCTTCTATTTTCTTCTTAAAACAGTCTTCTCTCGGCTTCTCTGCGATCTCTTGAATCATTGACACCAGGTTGATCTCATCATATCCCTTTTGGGCAAATCTCTTCTTCAGTACATTCGCCTGCTCAAAATAATCTGAGTCATCAGTGCAGTTTCGGCGCACTCGGAGAAATTGCCCTTTAGGGATATTCTTTATCCAAGCAGGGTGGTGTCCACTTCTGATCGATAGATAACTGTTTCGATCAGTGCTTTTAAAGTACACCTTTGTTTTCAACCTGTCATTACATCTTTCTATAGTTACATCCAAGAAGTTAACTGAACACGCACTGATCACATATTCCAGTTTAATGTTGTTCACATTGTTGTTCAATACTTCAAGGAAAACTTTGAGATCTGTTTCCGATCCCTGCCAGATCAAAAAGATGTCGTCAATGTATCTCCGATAGAAGATAAGTTGAGATCTTTGATCTCTGAAGACACTTTTGTCCTCCCACTCCGCCATAAACAGGTTGGCGAGGCTAGGGGCATATTTAGCTCCCATAGCCACGCCAACCTGTTGTGAAAAAAAGAAACCATCGAACCAAAAATAATTATGCGACATACAGAAATCGAGGGCTTGACCCAAAAATCTTTTTTGTGTAAACGGGATCTCCTCCCTCTTACTCAATGCCCAATTGAGTGCCAGAGCAGCGTCCTCATGCTGTATTATAGTATATAGTGAGGCGACATCCGCCGTCACAAGGAAGGTTTCAGTACCTGGATTTATTCTTATATTCTCCAGGGATATGAGCAGATCAGCTGTATCCTTTAAGTATGCTTTGGTTTCCCGCACACTTGGCTGGAGGAATTTGTCCAAGTATTCACCTAACCTTGCCGTGACGGACCCAATGCCGTTCACTATTGGACGGGCTGGTGGCATGGTTGCATGTTTGTGTATCTTCGGTAAGGTGTAGATAACCGGAACTCTACACACAGAAGGGGCCAAATATGCTTTCTCTTTAATATTCAGGGCATTGATCTGGAAACCCCATTGTATTAAGGAATCCAGTTGTGTTTTGTATGCTTCTGTAGGGTCAGAATTCAACCTCTTATAGGTGGTTCGATCTTCCAACAGTGTGGACAATTGCTGATGATAATAGTCCTTGTCCATCACAACTACTCCGCCCCCCTTATCAGCAGGGCGGATAATGATGTTCTTTTTGTCTTCCAGTAGCTTGATACCTTCCCTGATATACTCAGGATTGATATCTTTTTTCTGTGGCAGATCTTCTATATCTTTTAGCACAAGCTGTTTAAAGACTTCAATGTAGTGATTGTTGGAATTTTGGGGGTTGAAGAGCGATTTATTCTTCAACCCACTGTCTATGTTCCTATTGGCTGTAGTGCTCCTCATTGATGCTTCGACTGGGTGGCTCAGAAAATATTTTTTCAAATTTAATGTTCTGATAAATTTGTGGGTATCAATATAGATGTTAAACTTATTCATGGCCTTTCTAGGGGCACATTTTAGGCCTGTATCTAATACGTTGAGTTCTTTTGCACTCAAAGTAACCCGACTTAAATTGTAGATACCAGCTCCTATGTTCTCCTTGCTCTTTTTTTCGGATTGCTTGCGTCTTCCAGCCCTGCACCCCCTTCTTCTCTTTGCAGGTATTCCCCAGCTCTGTTCATCAGATAAGGTGGACCAGTCTTCTCCCCCCCTCTGTTCATTGGTTGTAAATTCCTCTTCGGAGTCCCCCCTCTTCCCCCCCTCCCTCTCTGTCCTAAAAAAGAAGCAGACTGGGGTTGGTGATGATATTGATCAGATGGAGGGTATTGATACCATTGATGGTAATCCTGCTGGGGATAGTAGTGGGATTGATCTGGAACACCATAATGTTGTTGTGGCCGAGGGGACTGGTAATAGCCACTATACTGACCATTCTCCCTATTATGGCGTGGTGGTCCGGGTGATTCATAATATGATTCGGGATGCCCACCCTTAGCACCTTGCGGTAAGTTATTACGTGGGTGGTTTCCTCCCGTATGGTCAGCTTTTTTCAAAGGACCCTTAGGTTTTCCTGAATCCTTCTTTAGAGCAGCAACACTCGTTTTAGACTGCTGTTGTTCTGTTGTGTCATTCACTGGATCTCCTTCAGAGCCTGTATTACTCTGCCATGCGTAGATTTTGCTGTTTTTAAAATCCTCAGAATCTCGGTTGTACTTTTTTACTTTCCTTTTCTGAGTGTCCCTATCTACCTTCTCCAGTTTCTTTTTCATACTATTGTTGAACTCTTTGATCATTTCTGATTCCTTGATTGGCTCTAATTGTTTTTGTATGATTTTAATTTTTTCATTAATTAGACTTAGTTTAATTTGTTTCCTCTTCAGAACCAGAACCTGTAGTTCTTTCCCGACTTTATTAAAAAAATTAAGCCATTCATCCATATACTTTACATCAGTAAGACCGTCTTGAGGGGTGACTTCCCACCTCAGACTCCTAAAAATTAGACCCTCTTTGTTGTAGTGTTCGAATGTGAAGACATCCCACCAGGCCTTTACCTGTTTCTCTAACAGGTTATCTAATGCCTTCAGGATGCTGGGATAATCTTCCTCACAGTCTGTCATTTCTTGACTGGAGGAAAAAATAGAGTCAGCACTTATTTGTCTGTTGGACAAAAAGTCGATAGCGTCCATGGCTGCACACGGTTAAAAAATAAAGATGATAGTAACAATGGGTGATCTATAGAATGCGCCCTAAAAAGTCGCCCACCGTTGCGCCTATGGAGGAGTGGATGATGCCTAGCTGCTGTTTAGAAGATAATAAGTGAACAAAAAGAATGTAAGATGATGAAACTCTCTAAGGAGTGTCAACAAATTAAAACAGCGCTATCAAATAACTGTGCATATTTGACTATATAAAATACATTACTACAACCCATATGTAATGATATACAGTGATAATAAACAAAATATATCCAGTTTAAGAAATAAACACTAAACTGTGACTGTAATAATAAACACCCGTGATTGACTTAAACGTGAAGTGAACGCACTGAAAGTGCAAGAGACAGTCTTTAAAAAAATTTAGAATGTGGCCAAACAAAGCAAAGTTCATGTGTATAAGGATCCTGCGATCTTCAAATTTTTTCAAAAACTTCCACCACACCCGACAGTGCTCAGTGATTCCTCCCCCATCAAATGGACACTCACCGGATAGGTATGCCTCACACTCTCGTGTTTTGGCACAAAAAACCTTATCAGATGTAGTTGTTCCCGTCAATAAAGATGTAATCCAAATATGACATCCAATCAGTTCCACATATATGTCAGAGAGAGACAAAAGAAGTGCAAATAGTGTGATACCATCAAAGGTTTAATAGCACACCAAAATAAAACTTCAAACAGTGCACTCACAAACAAAATCTTGTAAAACAGCAGAATATCACATCAAGAAACTCCTTCAAACGTCAAAATGGTGAGAAGCGGTCACGGCGGACCCCCCGATCAGCGAGAAAAAGTGAAACCAATTCTCCTACTCACGGTGCCATGGACTTCTGTCAGATGCAGCTGCACATCCACTTAAATAAAAAACTTCAAACGCACTCTGCATCCAAAAACGCAGCACTCACTAGTAAAATTAGACTGTATGGCAATACCCCGACATGTTTCGTTATAAAAACTTATTCATGGGACTAACCACACAGTCATAAATGGTTACCTTATATCTGATGTAGTCAGATCAATCAGCCTATCAGTTCTGGGCGTTTTCCCACTTCCTCCAAAACTGTGGGCGGAAGTAAACGATAATCCCAAACTACTGTGGGCTGACAGCATCATCCACCACCACTGGCTGGTGTATGAATCAATCAGCCAGTGCGATAGGCGTGGCGCCAGTCCCCAGATTCCAATAGGTGAGAGAGTATGTTAATCACATCCCCCAACAGCAGCAGTCTGAGCCAATCACGTGCTGCACAGCGCATCCCGCTCCGCCTACAACGATGGGCGGGCCTAGAGCGCTTATGCAGCCAAAGCTAGGAGGAAGTCAGCGCCTCCTCCATTGGCTGGCTGTCTTACCCAGCAGCCACAGCGGTAAGCCGACCTGATAGGTCGAGCAGACGCTGCTCATGATAGGCTCGCCGCGGGGAATGGCTTCTAACAGCACAACAGGGGCAAATCAGCTGTTGTATAGGCAGACGTGGGCGGCGGAAATGAGAGGAAAAAAAAAAAAAAAAAAAAAAAAAAAAAAAAAAAAAAAAAAAAAAAAAAAAAAAAAAAGCCGATTTCCGGGTGTCCCCGTGACCACGAATCACATCTACAGCACAATCATTACACTGTGTTTATATTGAATAGCCATACAACAGTTCCTAATTAAGTCATCAGCTGATATATATCAATCATGCGCTGGAGTATATCAACAAATACATATAAAAACATTTGTCACTGGATGAAGGCAATAGTCAGTTAAAATAAATTAATAACATTTTGCATTAGTACATATTAGTATCAAACGCCAATTGCAAATTCATATAAATGATTAAATATATATAATTAAAATATATCTAAAATATGTAAAAAATGCATTAAAAATGAAACTCGATAAAAATCAATCTAAAACTGGAACTAGATAAAAGTGGTGAATTAGTGATCGCTGAGCTGATCGCAAATGGTCACCGATAACACCACCACTGGAGAAGGGATTAATTAATAGCAAAATATCAGATAAATGAATAAAAGAGTACATATACTGAAAAGATGCCAGAAAGGGTAATACTAAACCCACGCAGGGAAAGGTGTGGGTATGATAAATGTCTAAGAATTATTGATAAAGCAATTCAAGTCTACCTCTATATTCAACCCCCGCGGAAAAAGACATTTTAGCAAGAATATCCAGTGAGTTTCGCGCTGTGAAAGGTCACGGACTCTGTGTGACCCCCTCCAAGATGGGTAAACCACATCTATGCCACAAAATTGAGCAAGCGTGGGGTCCTGGTTATGTACCTTTTTAAAATGCATGGAAACGCTATGTTCCTCAAAGCCTTTTTTAATATTTGCTAGGTGTTCTGATATGCGGATTCTTAGAAGTCTTTTAGTCCTCCCAACATATAATAACCCGCATGGGCACCATAGCAAATATACAACATATGACGAGTTGCATGTACTGAATTCTTTAATGTCAAACATTGTGCCATCGGAGCTGGTAACTTTGTTAATTCCTTTGTTGTGTTCTTTCACCGTGCGGCAGCAAATACACCTTCTGCAAGGAAAGAATCCTTTCAGATCTATTTTCAATTGGCGATCAGGTGGATCCAATATTTTGCGGACCACTCTATCGCCAAAATTGGGCGCACGTCTATATATAAAACGTGGCTGCTGAGGAATCACTCCACCCAGATGTCTATCTCTGCTGAGGATGTGCCAGTGTTTCTTATATATGGTTTCAATTTCCTTATATTGGATGTGGAAGCCCGTCAGGAAGCTCCACTGGTGTTCATTTGTGGATGGTTCTTCTATTTTCTTCTTAAAACAGTCTTCTCTCGGCTTCTCTGCGATCTCTTGAATCATTGACACCAGGTTGATCTCATCATATCCCTTTTGGGCAAATCTCTTCTTCAGTACATTCGCCTGCTCAAAATAATCTGAGTCATCAGTGCAGTTTCGGCGCACTCGGAGAAATTGCCCTTTAGGGATATTCTTTATCCAAGCAGGGTGGTGTCCACTTCTGATCGATAGATAACTGTTTCGATCAGTGCTTTTAAAGTACACCTTTGTTTTCAACCTGTCATTACATCTTTCTATAGTTACATCCAAGAAGTTAACTGAACACGCACTGATCACATATTCCAGTTTAATGTTGTTCACATTGTTGTTCAATACTTCAAGGAAAACTTTGAGATCTGTTTCCGATCCCTGCCAGATCAAAAAGATGTCGTCAATGTATCTCCGATAGAAGATAAGTTGAGATCTTTGATCTCTGAAGACACTTTTGTCCTCCCACTCCGCCATAAACAGGTTGGCGAGGCTAGGGGCATATTTAGCTCCCATAGCCACGCCAACCTGTTGTGAAAAAAAGAAACCATCGAACCAAAAATAATTATGCGACATACAGAAATCGAGGGCTTGACCCAAAAATCTTTTTTGTGTAAACGGGATCTCCTCCCTCTTACTCAATGCCCAATTGAGTGCCAGAGCAGCGTCCTCATGCTGTATTATAGTATATAGTGAGGCGACATCCGCCGTCACAAGGAAGGTTTCAGTACCTGGATTTATTCTTATATTCTCCAGGGATATGAGCAGATCAGCTGTATCCTTTAAGTATGCTTTGGTTTCCCGCACACTTGGCTGGAGGAATTTGTCCAAGTATTCACCTAACCTTGCCGTGACGGACCCAATGCCGTTCACTATTGGACGGGCTGGTGGCATGGTTGCATGTTTGTGTATCTTCGGTAAGGTGTAGATAACCGGAACTCTACACACAGAAGGGGCCAAATATGCTTTCTCTTTAATATTCAGGGCATTGATCTGGAAACCCCATTGTATTAAGGAATCCAGTTGTGTTTTGTATGCTTCTGTAGGGTCAGAATTCAACCTCTTATAGGTGGTTCGATCTTCCAACAGTGTGGACAATTGCTGATGATAATAGTCCTTGTCCATCACAGAAGAAAATAGAAGAACCATCCACAAATGAACACCAGTGGAGCTTCCTGACGGGCTTCCACATCCAATATAAGGAAATTGAAACCATATATAAGAAACACTGGCACATCCTCAGCAGAGATAGACATCTGGGTGGAGTGATTCCTCAGCAGCCACGTTTTATATATAGACGTGCGCCCAATTTTGGCGATAGAGTGGTCCGCAAAATATTGGATCCACCTGATCGCCAATTGAAAATAGATCTGAAAGGATTCTTTCCTTGCAGAAGGTGTATTTGCTGCCGCACGGTGAAAGAACACAACAAAGGAATTAACAAAGTTACCAGCTCCGATGGCACAATGTTTGACATTAAAGAATTCAGTACATGCAACTCGTCATATGTTGTATATTTGCTATGGTGCCCATGCGGGTTATTATATGTTGGGAGGACTAAAAGACTTCTAAGAATCCGCATATCAGAACACCTAGCAAATATTAAAAAAGGCTTTGAGGAACATAGCGTTTCCATGCATTTTAAAAAGGTACATAACCAGGACCCCACGCTTGCTCAATTTTGTGGCATAGATGTGGTTTACCCATCTTGGAGGGGGTCACACAGAGTCCGTGACCTTTCACAGCGCGAAACTCACTGGATATTCTTGCTAAAATGTCTTTTTCCGCGGGGGTTGAATATAGAGGTAGACTTGAATTGCTTTATCAATAATTCTTAGACATTTATCATACCCACACCTTTCCCTGCGTGGGTTTAGTATTACCCTTTCTGGCATCTTTTCAGTATATGTACTCTTTTATTCATTTATCTGATATTTTGCTATTAATTAATCCCTTCTCCAGTGGTGGTGTTATCGGTGACCATTTGCGATCAGCTCAGCGATCACTAATTCACCACTTTTATCTAGTTCCAGTTTTAGATTGATTTTTATCGAGTTTCATTTTTAATGCATTTTTTACATATTTTAGATATATTTTAATTATATATATTTAATCATTTATATGAATTTGCAATTGGCGTTTGATACTAATATGTACTAATGCAAAATGTTATTAATTTATTTTAACTGACTATTGCCTTCATCCAGTGACAAATGTTTTTATATGTATTTGTTGATATACTCCAGCGCATGATTGATATATATCAGCTGATGACTTAATTAGGAACTGTTGTATGGCTATTCAATATAAACACAGTGTAATGATTGTGCTGTAGATGTGATTCGTGGTCACGGGGACACCCGGAAATCGGCTTTTTTTTTTTTTTTTTTTTTTTTTTTTTTTTTTTTTCCTCTCATTTCCGCCGCCCACGTCTGCCTATACAACAGCTGATTTGCCCCTGTTGTGCTGTTAGAAGCCATTCCCCGCGGCGAGCCTATCATGAGCAGCGTCTGCTCGACCTATCAGGTCGGCTTACCGCTGTGGCTGCTGGGTAAGACAGCCAGCCAATGGAGGAGGCGCTGACTTCCTCCTAGCTTTGGCTGCATAAGCGCTCTAGGCCCGCCCATCGTTGTAGGCGGAGCGGGATGCGCTGTGCAGCACGTGATTGGCTCAGACTGCTGCTGTTGGGGGATGTGATTAACATACTCTCTCACCTATTGGAATCTGGGGACTGGCGCCACGCCTATCGCACTGGCTGATTGATTCATACACCAGCCAGTGGTGGTGGATGATGCTGTCAGCCCACAGTAGTTTGGGATTATCGTTTACTTCCGCCCACAGTTTTGGAGGAAGTGGGAAAACGCCCAGAACTGATAGGCTGATTGATCTGACTACATCAGATATAAGGTAACCATTTATGACTGTGTGGTTAGTCCCATGAATAAGTTTTTATAACGAAACATGTCGGGGTATTGCCATACAGTCTAATTTTACTAGTGAGTGCTGCGTTTTTGGATGCAGAGTGCGTTTGAAGTTTTTTATTTAAGTGGATGTGCAGCTGCATCTGACAGAAGTCCATGGCACCGTGAGTAGGAGAATTGGTTTCACTTTTTCTCGCTGATAGGGGGGTCCGCCGTGACCGCTTCTCACCATTTTGACGTTTGAAGGAGTTTCTTGATGTGATATTCTGCTGTTTTACAAGATTTTGTTTGTGAGTGCACTGTTTGAAGTTTTATTTTGGTGTGCTATTAAACCTTTGATGGTATCACACTATTTGCACTTCTTTTGTCTCTCTCTGACATATATGTGGAACTGATTGGATGTCATATTTGGATTACATCTTTATTGACGGGAACAACTACATCTGATAAGGTTTTTTGTGCCAAAACACGAGAGTGTGAGGCATACCTATCCGGTGAGTGTCCATTTGATGGGGGAGGAATCACTGAGCACTGTCGGGTGTGGTGGAAGTTTTTGAAAAAATTTGAAGATCGCAGGATCCTTATACACATGAACTTTGCTTTGTTTGGCCACATTCTAAATTTTTTTAAAGACTGTCTCTTGCACTTTCAGTGCGTTCACTTCACGTTTAAGTCAATCACGGGTGTTTATTATTACAGTCACAGTTTAGTGTTTATTTCTTAAACTGGATATATTTTGTTTATTATCACTGTATATCATTACATATGGGTTGTAGTAATGTATTTTATATAGTCAAATATGCACAGTTATTTGATAGCGCTGTTTTAATTTGTTGACACTCCTTAGAGAGTTTCATCATCTTACATTCTTTTTGTTCACTTATTATCTTCTAAACAGCAGCTAGGCATCATCCACTCCTCCATAGGCGCAACGGTGGGCGACTTTTTAGGGCGCATTCTATAGATCACCCATTGTTACTATCATCTTTATTTTTTAACCGTGTGCAGCCATGGACGCTATCGACTTTTTGTCCAACAGACAAATAAGTGCTGACTCTATTTTTTCCTCCAGTCAAGAAATGACAGACTGTGAGGAAGATTATCCCAGCATCCTGAAGGCATTAGATAACCTGTTAGAGAAACAGGTAAAGGCCTGGTGGGATGTCTTCACATTCGAACACTACAACAAAGAGGGTCTAATTTTTAGGAGTCTGAGGTGGGAAGTCACCCCTCAAGACGGTCTTACTGATGTAAAGTATATGGATGAATGGCTTAATTTTTTTAATAAAGTCGGGAAAGAACTACAGGTTCTGGTTCTGAAGAGGAAACAAATTAAACTAAGTCTAATTAATGAAAAAATTAAAATCATACAAAAACAATTAGAGCCAATCAAGGAATCAGAAATGATCAAAGAGTTCAACAATAGTATGAAAAAGAAACTGGAGAAGGTAGATAGGGACACTCAGAAAAGGAAAGTAAAAAAGTACAACCGAGATTCTGAGGATTTTAAAAACAGCAAAATCTACGCATGGCAGAGTAATACAGGCTCTGAAGGAGATCCAGTGAATGACACAACAGAACAACAGCAGTCTAAAACGAGTGTTGCTGCTCTAAAGAAGGATTCAGGAAAACCTAAGGGTCCTTTGAAAAAAGCTGACCATACGGGAGGAAACCACCCACGTAATAACTTACCGCAAGGTGCTAAGGGTGGGCATCCCGAATCATATTATGAATCACCCGGACCACCACGCCATAATAGGGAGAATGGTCAGTATAGTGGCTATTACCAGTCCCCTCGGCCACAACAACATTATGGTGTTCCAGATCAATCCCACTACTATCCCCAGCAGGATTACCATCAATGGTATCAATACCCTCCATCTGATCAATATCATCACCAACCCCAGTCTGCTTCTTTTTTAGGACAGAGAGGGAGGGGGGGAAGAGGGGGGACTCCGAAGAGGAATTTACAACCAATGAACAGAGGGGGGGAGAAGACTGGTCCACCTTATCTGATGAACAGAGCTGGGGAATACCTGCAAAGAGAAGAAGGGGGTGCAGGGCTGGAAGACGCAAGCAATCCGAAAAAAAGAGCAAGGAGAACATAGGAGCTGGTATCTACAATTTAAGTCGGGTTACTTTGAGTGCAAAAGAACTCAACGTATTAGATACAGGCCTAAAATGTGCCCCTAGAAAGGCCATGAATAAGTTTAACATCTATATTGATACCCACAAATTTATCAGAACATTAAATTTGAAAAAATATTTTCTGAGCCACCCAGTCGAAGCATCAATGAGGAGCACTACAGCCAATAGGAACATAGACAGTGGGTTGAAGAATAAATCGCTCTTCAACCCCCAAAATTCCAACAATCACTACATTGAAGTCTTTAAACAGCTTGTGCTAAAAGATATAGAAGATCTGCCACAGAAAAAAGATATCAATCCTGAGTATATCAGGGAAGGTATCAAGCTACTGGAAGACAAAAAGAACATCATTATCCGCCCTGCTGATAAGGGGGGCGGAGTAGTTGTGATGGACAAGGACTATTATCATCAGCAATTGTCCACACTGTTGGAAGATCGAACCACCTATAAGAGGTTGAATTCTGACCCTACAGAAGCATACAAAACACAACTGGATTCCTTAATACAATGGGGTTTCCAGATCAATGCCCTGAATATTAAAGAGAAAGCATATTTGGCCCCTTCTGTGTGTAGAGTTCCGGTTATCTACACCTTACCGAAGATACACAAACATGCAACCATGCCACCAGCCCGTCCAATAGTGAACGGCATTGGGTCCGTCACGGCAAGGTTAGGTGAATACTTGGACAAATTCCTCCAGCCAAGTGTGCGGGAAACCAAAGCATACTTAAAGGATACAGCTGATCTGCTCATATCCCTGGAGAATATAAGAATAAATCCAGGTACTGAAACCTTCCTTGTGACGGCGGATGTCGCCTCACTATATACTATAATACAGCATGAGGACGCTGCTCTGGCACTCAATTGGGCATTGAGTAAGAGGGAGGAGATCCCGTTTACACAAAAAAGATTTTTGGGTCAAGCCCTCGATTTCTGTATGTCGCATAATTATTTTTGGTTCGATGGTTTCTTTTTTTCACAACAGGTTGGCGTGGCTATGGGAGCTAAATATGCCCCTAGCCTCGCCAACCTGTTTATGGCGGAGTGGGAGGACAAAAGTGTCTTCAGAGATCAAAGATCTCAACTTATCTTCTATCGGAGATACATTGACGACATCTTTTTGATCTGGCAGGGATCGGAAACAGATCTCAAAGTTTTCCTTGAAGTATTGAACAACAATGTGAACAACATTAAACTGGAATATGTGATCAGTGCGTGTTCAGTTAACTTCTTGGATGTAACTATAGAAAGATGTAATGACAGGTTGAAAACAAAGGTGTACTTTAAAAGCACTGATCGAAACAGTTATCTATCGATCAGAAGTGGACACCACCCTGCTTGGATAAAGAATATCCCTAAAGGGCAATTTCTCCGAGTGCGCCGAAACTGCACTGATGACTCAGATTATTTTGAGCAGGCGAATGTACTGAAGAAGAGATTTGCCCAAAAGGGATATGATGAGATCAACCTGGTGTCAATGATTCAAGAGATCGCAGAGAAGCCGAGAGAAGACTGTTTTAAGAAGAAAATAGAAGAACCATCCACAAATGAACACCAGTGGAGCTTCCTGACGGGCTTCCACATCCAATATAAGGAAATTGAAACCATATATAAGAAACACTGGCACATCCTCAGCAGAGATAGACATCTGGGTGGAGTGATTCCTCAGCAGCCACGTTTTATATATAGACGTGCGCCCAATTTTGGCGATAGAGTGGTCCGCAAAATATTGGATCCACCTGATCGCCAATTGAAAATAGATCTGAAAGGATTCTTTCCTTGCAGAAGGTGTATTTGCTGCCGCACGGTGAAAGAACACAACAAAGGAATTAACAAAGTTACCAGCTCCGATGGCACAATGTTTGACATTAAAGAATTCAGTACATGCAACTCGTCATATGTTGTATATTTGCTATGGTGCCCATGCGGGTTATTATATGTTGGGAGGACTAAAAGACTTCTAAGAATCCGCATATCAGAACACCTAGCAAATATTAAAAAAGGCTTTGAGGAACATAGCGTTTCCATGCATTTTAAAAAGGTACATAACCAGGACCCCACGCTTGCTCAATTTTGTGGCATAGATGTGGTTTACCCATCTTGGAGGGGGTCACACAGAGTCCGTGACCTTTCACAGCGCGAAACTCACTGGATATTCTTGCTAAAATGTCTTTTTCCGCGGGGGTTGAATATAGAGGTAGACTTGAATTGCTTTATCAATAATTCTTAGACATTTATCATACCCACACCTTTCCCTGCGTGGGTTTAGTATTACCCTTTCTGGCATCTTTTCAGTATATGTACTCTTTTATTCATTTATCTGATATTTTGCTATTAATTAATCCCTTCTCCAGTGGTGGTGTTATCGGTGACCATTTGCGATCAGCTCAGCGATCACTAATTCACCACTTTTATCTAGTTCCAGTTTTAGATTGATTTTTATCGAGTTTCATTTTTAATGCATTTTTTACATATTTTAGATATATTTTAATTATATATATTTAATCATTTATATGAATTTGCAATTGGCGTTTGATACTAATATGTACTAATGCAAAATGTTATTAATTTATTTTAACTGACTATTGCCTTCATCCAGTGACAAATGTTTTTATATGTATTTGTTGATATACTCCAGCGCATGATTGATATATATCAGCTGATGACTTAATTAGGAACTGTTGTATGGCTATTCAATATAAACACAGTGTAATGATTGTGCTGTAGATGTGATTCGTGGTCACGGGGACACCCGGAAATCGGCTTTTTTTTTTTTTTTTTTTTTTTTTTTTTTTTTTTTTTTTTTTTTTTTTTTTTCTCTCATTTCCGCCGCCCACGTCTGCCTATACAACAGCTGATTTGCCCCTGTTGTGCTGTTAGAAGCCATTCCCCGCGGCGAGCCTATCATGAGCAGCGTCTGCTCGACCTATCAGGTCGGCTTACCGCTGTGGCTGCTGGGTAAGACAGCCAGCCAATGGAGGAGGCGCTGACTTCCTCCTAGCTTTGGCTGCATAAGCGCTCTAGGCCCGCCCATCGTTGTAGGCGGAGCGGGATGCGCTGTGCAGCACGTGATTGGCTCAGACTGCTGCTGTTGGGGGATGTGATTAACATACTCTCTCACCTATTGGAATCTGGGGACTGGCGCCACGCCTATCGCACTGGCTGATTGATTCATACACCAGCCAGTGGTGGTGGATGATGCTGTCAGCCCACAGTAGTTTGGGATTATCGTTTACTTCCGCCCACAGTTTTGGAGGAAGTGGGAAAACGCCCAGAACTGATAGGCTGATTGATCTGACTACATCAGATATAAGGTAACCATTTATGACTGTGTGGTTAGTCCCATGAATAAGTTTTTATAACGAAACATGTCGGGGTATTGCCATACAGTCTAATTTTACTAGTGAGTGCTGCGTTTTTGGATGCAGAGTGCGTTTGAAGTTTTTTATTTAAGTGGATGTGCAGCTGCATCTGACAGAAGTCCATGGCACCGTGAGTAGGAGAATTGGTTTCACTTTTTCTCGCTGATAGGGGGGTCCGCCGTGACCGCTTCTCACCATTTTGACGTTTGAAGGAGTTTCTTGATGTGATATTCTGCTGTTTTACAAGATTTTGTTTGTGAGTGCACTGTTTGAAGTTTTATTTTGGTGTGCTATTAAACCTTTGATGGTATCACACTATTTGCACTTCTTTTGTCTCTCTCTGACATATATGTGGAACTGATTGGATGTCATATTTGGATTACATCTTTATTGACGGGAACAACTACATCTGATAAGGTTTTTTGTGCCAAAACACGAGAGTGTGAGGCATACCTATCCGGTGAGTGTCCATTTGATGGGGGAGGAATCACTGAGCACTGTCGGGTGTGGTGGAAGTTTTTGAAAAAATTTGAAGATCGCAGGATCCTTATACACATGAACTTTGCTTTGTTTGGCCACATTCTAAATTTTTTTAAAGACTGTCTCTTGCACTTTCAGTGCGTTCACTTCACGTTTAAGTCAATCACGGGTGTTTATTATTACAGTCACAGTTTAGTGTTTATTTCTTAAACTGGATATATTTTGTTTATTATCACTGTATATCATTACATATGGGTTGTAGTAATGTATTTTATATAGTCAAATATGCACAGTTATTTGATAGCGCTGTTTTAATTTGTTGACACTCCTTAGAGAGTTTCATCATCTTACATTCTTTTTGTTCACTTATTATCTTCTAAACAGCAGCTAGGCATCATCCACTCCTCCATAGGCGCAACGGTGGGCGACTTTTTAGGGCGCATTCTATAGATCACCCATTGTTACTAGGATCTTAGGGCTAGCTATGCGTAACTGATTCTATGAATCAGTCGCATAGTTAGGACGGCCCTAACACAGAGATACGCCGTCGTATCTCTTTTGTGAATCTGGCCCACTATACTTATAGTACAGTAAATAATGGTATTTGTGATAGCATTGACACGTTTTCCAAGCCATCTGTGGGATGTTGAAATTCATATAACACTCCAAGCAGTTTACTGTAGCGACTCACAAGAGAGTATAGTTAATGCAATAGGCAGATGTGTGAGAGCCCAGTACATAGCTGGGGGATTTCCCTTATACTTAAGACAATTTTCTCTTTTGCATTTGGCCAATAGAGGCTTGTTAGTACTGAACCACTTGGCAAGAACTTGGTTTCCACTGTGGCTAAAAATCAGTCTAACTAACAAATGGCAGATGACTATGACTAGCGAAGCCCTAGGGTTCAATGTAGTTGAGGAATTAGCTTCTATCATTGTAACATAAGCCACAAGTAGTTACATCGGATTTTACTGGCATAAATGCGAGTGTTGTGGTTACTTTTCTACATATAGCAAACTACATGACAATGTAACCCCAAGCCAAATATAAAACACAATATATATACAGGCAGTCCCCAGGTTACGAACAATATAGGGTCTGTAGGTTTGTTCCTAAGTATGTGATTTGGAACAGGTAAAAAAATTTAAGTGTAATTCCAGCCCAAAATGAATTTTACTTTTGAAAAGCATGCGCAGTAGGAAACTGGCTGTAATGCCGGTTCCCTTACTTACAATGCCGGCACCTGCACCCGTAGCCGATTGACGAATAGGCCCGCGATGCTGACATTGCAGGATCTCTGGACAGGTAAGTGTCCTTATATTACAAGTCAGCAGCTACAGTATTTATAGCTACTGACTTTTTTTCCAGACTCTTCTTTAAGTACGAGTCGTATGCAGGTTAGGTGTTTGTAACTTGGGGACTGCCTGTGTTGTGCGCGTAAGTGTATACATACATACATATATATATATATATATATATACAGGGCTTTTTTCAGGGGAACTTGGTGGAACTCAGTTCCATCACCTCTGGCTCAGACCCTTGGGGGGGGGGGGGCTGCTGCTCACCACAATCACTTGTAAACACAGAAGTCCGGTTTCTGTACTTACAAGTGACAGCTCTGAGCTCTGTGTGTAACCCCCCCTGAACTCTGCACTCTGTATGTAATGCAATCCTCTTATTTAATGCCCCTTTAAGACCCTCCTACTGTTTGTGAAATTTGACTGACCACACCCACTATTTGATGTGTTTGGAGGGTGTGGGTGTAGGGGCTTTGTGGGGTCGTGGTTGAGTTCCAGCACCTATTTTTTTTAGATAAAAAGCCCTGTTTATATATATATATATATATATATATATATACAGTACATACACACATACATGTGTGTGGTTAAGTTGTCATGTGGACAGTATCATTTTGATTGATCAGGTGGGACTTGCTGACTCAATCTAAAACATTTTTTGGTTAAAGAAGAAAAGGGTAGATCTTCTGTCTAGTTATCAATGCTGTCCCTGTTAGGGAGAGTCTTTCTCGTTTTATCTTCTGGTGACACTAATGCCTCGTACACACGTGCAAGATTTCCGACAGGAAAAATTCCCATCGAAAATCCAGAGAGGAAAGCCGAGAACCTGCTTGGTTCAGTCTTTCCCCTTCACACGGCCGGTTTTCCTGACCGGAAAGCTTTGGTCGGGAATCCCGGCTGTGTGTATGCTCCATCGCAGATTTTCCCATAGGAAAACTGCCAAAAATCGCCGGGCAAAAGTCTGCCGGTTTTCCCGGCAGGAAAAAACGAGAACTGGTTCTCTTTTTTGTCCGGCGGTTTTTGGGCAGTTTTCCCACTGGAAAAACTGCGAGGAGCATACACACGGCCGGGATTCCCGGCCAAAAGCTCTCCTCACAGTTTTCCCGTCGTGTGTACGAGGCATAAGGCAATAGTATGTCCACCAAAGAAATATAAGGAGAATATGAAATATAACTCATATGTATTTGCCGTTTGCGTGAAGTTCATCTTTGGGGCAAACAGCTACACATGTAAATGCTTAGGGTGATGTATTATCTGCTAAAGAGGTTTACACAACTCTGCCACACCACACATCCCTCTACAGCAGAGGGGGAAGACCTGTTTTATCCTGGTGTAGTTCAGAAATACAGGTCTACTTCCAGCCCCCACTCTTTAATTGGAAAGTAAAAGGAGAAGCAACAGACTGGTAAGCTTATCTGTCACTCTGTTCTTTCCTCCTATCAGTTTTCTCTTTACACTGTAGTTCAAATTACTGGCTTCCTGTGCTGCTTCTCCTTGCTCCAGTTTGAGCTCTGCTGTACATGGACCACAAGAGCCCAATACCAAGTGAAAATATGTCCCTTCTCTTAAATGCACAGAAGAACGCATAGTTGCATTCATCTTTGTCTTTTAAATCTTCCTGGAGTTTAGTTTTTACCTGCTAAAACATAAAACTGCTTCTGCGCTGGGCTATAGCCACTTTTCATACGATCCTGTGTTGGTCACTTTATTTGGACAAGCATGGAGTGGGGTCTGGACAACGTGGTGTTGGGGGCCTGGAACACAATGGCTAGCATTTCAGAGGCTCAGATTCAACTATAGGGATTTAGTCGGTCAAAATGAAAACCAGACTGAAGTTGACTGCCAATCAGCAGGAAGATTTTACTCCCTGAGGCAGTGTAAATTCAGAGGTTTTGTATTTGACTGTTTTGTGTAGGTGATGGGTTTGCTGCAAACTATTTTTTTTTTAATGCTATGTGTTACTTAATTGTATTATAAGTCTCTACAATACCGCATGCCAACATTTTTATTTTATTTTTTTACTAAATAATAGCAGAATGTAACTTGCCAGCAAAGAGATTGAAACACTTTACCAAGCTGGCATGGAAGAAGTACTCACCCACAGGGTAGATGCCAGGTTTTAGTGAGAGTACACAGAGTACAGAGAAAGCAATGAGGTCACTTGTGTTGTGCTAAGAACACAAGGATAGCTTTCACCTGCTTGATTCAAATGTTGTAGCCTAAGAACCTGCTACACTAACGTCTAAAGCAGAGGGCCATGCTAAAAATGAAATATACTGCTGAACATACACATACCGTATTTTCCGGCGTATAAGAAGACCCCCTAATTTTCCAGGAAAAATTTGGATTTTGGGATATACTCACTGTATAAGACTACCCCCTTCCTACTAGTCTTTCTGGAAGCTAAGGGGTAGCCAGAACCGCTGACAGAAACAGGCTTTTTCAAATCTCACTGTGCCATTACATTACATTCCTCACTGTGCCATTACATTACATGCCCCGACTGTGCCATCACTTGCCCCCTCTCTGTGCCTGAGCTTGCCCCCTCTCTGTGCCTGAGCTTGCCCCCTCTCTGTGCCTGAGCTTGCCCCCTCTCTGTGCCTGAGCTTGCCCCCTCTCTGTGCCTGAGCTTGCCCCCTCTCTGTGCCTGAGCTTGCCCCCACTGTGCCTGAGCTTGCCCCCCACTGTGCCTGAACTTGCCCCCCAGTGCCATCACTCACTTTTTTTTCAGGCGGTGCGGTGACAGTCTCCATGCTGCGAGTGTCAATGATTTAAAAGACGCGCCTTCTCCTCAGACTGTCCCGTGTTAGGCGGAACACAAAATTTCCCAGCAGCGCCTCTGTTCTGTGTTTCGCCTATCACGGTCGTCTTCTCATCTTGTCCAAGGATGAGAAGGCATCTGTGATAGGAGGAACACAGAACAGAGGCGCTGCTGGGAAGATTTGTGTTCCACCTATCACAGAACACGCTGAGAAGAAGGAGCGTCTTTTAAATCACTGACGCTCTCAGCAGCCGGAGACTGTCACCGCACCGCCTATTCACAAAAAAGTGAGTGATGGCAGAGACCGTACCCGGCGTATAAGACGACCCCCGACTTTGGATGCATTTTTTTGCATCCAGAAAGTCGTCTTATACGCCGGAAAATACGGTACATGTTTTACCTGCCAAGGGATTTCGAGTCTTGCTCTGCCTTTTTTTGTGAGGCATAAATTTGCCACACAGATAGAAATTTGGACAGGTGACAGCCATGTTTGCTGATTCAGCTTTGCATCTCCCATCGTCACTTTTCCACCTGTTCACTGAACAATAAAGACAGCTTGTCAACAACAAACTGTAAAGGTAATGTTAGAAAAAACACTGCAATCGGCACTGCGTCGCTTTAACAGACAATTGCGCGGTCGTGCGACGTGGCTCTTAAACAAATAGAGCTTTCTTTTGGTGGTATCTGATCACCTCTGCGGTTTTAATTTTTTGCGCTATAAACAAAAATAGAGCGACAATTTTGA
Organism: Rana temporaria; assembly: GCF_905171775.1. Taxonomy (NCBI): domain Eukaryota; kingdom Metazoa; phylum Chordata; class Amphibia; order Anura; family Ranidae; genus Rana; species Rana temporaria. The sequence continues at coordinate 495,310,049 of NC_053489.1, forward strand.
AAAAAAATCAATATTTTTTACTTTTAGCTATAATAAATATCCCCCAAAAACATATATAAAACATATTTTTTTCCTCAGTTTAGGCCAATACGTATTCTTCTACCTATTTTTGGTAAAAAAAAATCGCAATAAGCGTTTATCGATTGGTTTGCGCCAAAATTGATAGTGTTTACAAAATAGGGGATAGTTTTATTGCATTTTTATTATTTTATTTTTTACTACTAGTGGCGGCGATCAGCGATTTTTTTCGTGACTGCGACATAATGGCGTACAATTTTGACACATTTTTGGGACCATTGTCATTTTCACAGCAAAAAATGCATTTAAATTGCATTGTTTATTGTGAAAATGACAGTTGCAGTTTGGGAGTTAACCACAGGGGGCGCTGAAGGAGTTATGCTTCACCTAGTGTGTGTTTACAACTGTAAGGGGGTGTGGCTGTAGGCCGACGTCATCGATCGTGTCTCCCTATAAAAGGGATGACACGATCGATGCAGCCACCACAGTGAAGCACTGGTAAGCCATGTTTACATACGGCTCTCCCTGTTCTTCAGCTCCGGGGAGCGATTGCGAGGGGGCGGCTAGAAACGCTTCTAGCCGCGCCCTCGTCCCGGATCACTCCCCGCGGGTTTCCGACCGCCGCATGTACCAGGGGGGGGGGTCCCGATCGGACCCGCGGAAAGGCAGGGACGTACATGTACGCCCATATGCCTGTACGTGCCATTCTGTGGACGTATATGTACATGCGACGGTCGTTAAGCGGTTAAACAGTTACAACATTTTTGGAAGGTTAAAGGGTCATACATGAATATCTCCGCTGTATGTACAGTAGTTGTTAGGCTGGAGTACTACTTAATTTTTTTTATTATTTCAGGTATTTATATAGTGCCAACAATTTATGCAGCACTTTACACATATATTGTACATGCCCATAAGACCCTGCCCTCGAGGAGCTTACAATCCAAGGTCCCTAATTCACTTTCATACATGTACATACTTATGCCATTTTAATTTTAGACAGGATCCAATTAATCTACAAGCATGTCTTTTAAGTGTGGGGGGCAGAGCTTTTTTTCTCAGAAAATAGGTGCAGGAACTCAACCACGACCCCGTTCAGATTTCAAAAACAGTAGAAGGGTCTTAAAGAGGCATTAAATACCAGAATTGCATTACATACAGAGTGCAGAGTTCAGGGGGGTTACACACAGAGTCCAGAGCTGTCACTTGTAAACACAGAAACCAGACTTCTGTGTTTACAAATGATTGTAGTGAGCAGGAACCAAAGGGTCTGAGCCAAAGGTGGTGGAACTGAGTTCCCCCAAGTTCCCCCAGAAAAAAAGCCCTGGTGGGGGGAAAGGCACAGGAGGAACATGCAAACTCCAGGCAGGCAGTGCCGTGGTTGGGATTCAAACCGACACCCCTAGTGCTGCCAGGCGGAGTTGCTAACCGCTTAGCCACTGTGCTGCCCACAGCATGTTCTATAGACGGAAACAAATTTATGAGATTGTTTTTCATTTTCTTTTTTCTTTGCATTTTTGCACATACCAATTTGTTTGATAAGATCACCGCACAAGTTTTTGTATGCAGAAAGTATGGGATACACTACTAGAAAGTAACATAATTATTAGCTGGAAGAATGTAATGTAGTACATCCTTTAGCCCTGGTTCACACTGGGTACGATTTGGAACGATTTGAGATGCGATTTGTCATGTCAAATCGCATCTCAAATCGGTGGCAATTGTGGGCAATGGCACTGTCCTAATCAGTGCGACGCCGCATCTGCGATTTCAAAAAGTAGTTCCTGTACTACTTTTTGCGATTTCGGGCTGCGATTTACATTAAATTGCGGCCGAAATCGCGGCAAAATCGCGGCCGCGAAATTGCGGTAAAATCGCGCATTTTACCGCGATTTTGAATTCGCAGCAGTGTGAACCTAGGCTAAATGCCACTTGAAAGCCAACAATGCCCATTTTGAGGGCCGCCAGTTGCCAGGCACCTTTGGAGACATGTTGTGCTCCCTTAGGACTTGTACAGTAGGGCTTTTCTAGGAATACTATTACATTACTATAGAAAGGCATCCCTAAAGTGGTATTAAACCCCCAAAAAAACTATTTAATATTTATATATGTAATGTATGGAAACATACTAGTCCTTAAATCTGATGGCTTCTTCCTTTATTTTCTCCTAGTCATTTAGCCAGTAATTCACTTCTGTCCTTGGGTGTTTCCACACTGGTTGAGGAAGCAACAGTGATCCCTTTTGAAAACAGCATTCATTGTCAGTTTTGGGAAAGGATAGTGTTAGATGTACTAGCAGATTTGGACTAGCAAGTTGATTAACAAATTAAAGGCTAAGTTCGCCTTTGGAACATGTTACATGAGAACAATCTTGGTTGAAAATCAACCAGTGTCATAAAGAGCACAAAACATAAAAAAATATATTACTGAGACCTCAAATTAAGTTTAAAAATAAGCTAACACCGCATTTAGGTAAGTGGCCTTGGTAGCTGAAAAGTCTGCCATCAGAGTGCTCATCACCTATTCTATGCCTCTTAAGCCCTGTACACACGATCGGTCCATCCGATGAGAACGGAACGATGGACCGTTTTCATCGGTTAACCGATGAAGCTGACTGATGATCCATCACGCCTACACACCATCGGTTAAAAAAAACGATCGTGTCAGAATGCGGTGACGTAAAACACAACGACGTGCTGAAAAAAACGAAGTTCAATGCTTCCAAGCATGCATCGACTTGATTCTGAGCATGCATGGATTTTTGTGCCTACTAACGATCGTTTTTTTCCCATCGGTTAGGAATCCATTGGTTACATTTAAAACAAGTTGGCTTTTTTTTAACCGATGGTTAAATAACTGATGGTGCCCACACACGCTCGGTTTGGACCGATGAAAACGGTCCATCAGACCATTCCCATCGGTTTAACCGATCATGTGTACGCGGCCTTAAACTCGGCACAATTGGGCATCAACAGCCAAATCCCAGCATATTTTGTTAGGCTGGCTACAATTTTCTTATGAGGTCGATCCCTAAACACTTGTATGGCCTCGTACACACGACCGAGTTTCTCGGCAAAAACCAGCAAGAAACTTGCTGGGAGATATTTTTTTGCCGAGGAAACCGGTCGTGTGTACATTTTCGTCGAGGAAATTGTCGAGAAACTCGACGAGCCAAAAAGAGAGCAGGTATTTCCTTGACGGGAACGGAGAAAATTGGATTGTCAAGTTCCTCGACAGCCTAACAAGGAACTCGTGGAGGAAAACGATGAGTTTCGCCCGTCGAGGTCCACAGTCGTGTGTACGAGGCTTATGCAGTCAGGCAGGCTCTTTCACTACATTATTGAAGGTAAATATTAAGGAAATAGGATAAGAAAATTGTATAATTTATGGCCAGCTTTAGATTGCTTCCACCATTTATGCTCACACATAAAAGATCACTTTTCAACTCCCTCTCCAAAGTGAAAAATTAGAAGCAATTTTTTTTTCCCATGCAAACAGCCTTACCTTAACCCAGAAATAAATATTAAACCGAAAGGAAATTTTACATAACAAATTTACCTTAAAAAGAGAAAACAATTTTGCTAAAAATCTGGATAACAAAATCTGTGTAAAAAAACAACAACAGGGATTGATAAACTAGAACCTCAATAGATACAGTGGGCCAGATTCTCAAAGGCGTTACGACGGCGCAACACCATTAGCGCCGTCGTAACTCCTCATCTGGCCCTGGGTATCTATGCGACTGATTCTTAGAATCAGTTGCGCATAGATAACCATTAGATCTGACATGCGTAAGGCTGTTACGCTGTCAGATCTTAAAAGTAATTTTTTTTCCCGCCGCTAGGTGTCGCATCATCGTTTTCCCCTTCGTCTATGCAAATGAGGTTAGTGCGCGAGATTCCCGAACCTACGCGCGGCCGACGCTGAGAATTTACGTAGTTTCCGTAGCGTACGCGACGCGTAAGGTTGCCCCTGCTATTAGCAGGGGCAACCAATGTTAACTATGGCCGTCGTTCCCGCGTCGAAGTTTAAAAAAAATAAGTCGTTTGCGTAAGACGTCCGTGAATGGCGCTGGACGCCATTTACGTCATTTACGGGGCGACGTCATTTAGCGCAATGCACGTCGGGTAATTTACCCGACGGAGCATGCGCAGTACGCTCGGCGCGGGAGCGCGCCTAATTTAAATGGTGCCCGCCCCATTTAAATTGGGCGGGCTTGCGCCGAGCGAATTAACGATACACCGCCGCAAGTTTACAGGTAAGTGTTCTGAGAATCAGGATGTAAACCTGTAAACCTGCGGCGGTGTAGCGTACAGCACATACATTACGCTGCCCAGGAGCAATGTTAATGTATGAGAATCTGGCCCATAATCTTTTAGATTGTAAGCTCTAATGAGCAGGGCCCTCTGATTCCTCTTGTACCAAATTGTAATTTAACTGTAATGTCTGCCTTTATTTTGTTAAGTGCTACGCAAACTGTTGGCGCTATATAAAACCTATATAATAATAATAATAAAATATAGAAACCCCCTTCATGCAGCAGGCCCCATGACCTCGTTGTACTGTATGTTGAATAGTATAACACAGGTGATGTAAGGAATATAGGAAAGGATATATTTCTGCATGCCAGTAACCCCCAAGGGAAGCTTTTTATTTTCACCTTCAAGATGAAATTCTGCAAGTAGGTAGATGAGCCTGACAAAGGAATCCACAAATGTTTTACGATGCTGAAAATGAGTTCAAAGGCCCAAAGCTGACTTCTGCCTGCATGTGAAAAGATCCCTGTAAAAAGGAGCTCAAACTGTTTGTATTAATACAAGCGGAGCGAAACTTGGTGAAACCTGAGACATCTGCCTTTCAGACCTGTCAGAACGTATTCACGGTTCTAGCATACCAAAGATATGTAGGTGTCTCTAGGTTTGAGTGCACTCTGAGGATGCTCTGATTTCAGCCTCGGCCAATGCTAACAGCATGTGATGGGAACATTCAAGAACAAGGACAACATCTTCAGTGGTTCGATGCTTTCATGTTATTTATTGCATAGTTAAAAAGAGTTACAATAGGTCATAGCCGATAGTTTCCAGCACAACAGCCTTTATAAAGAATCATCAGGAAGGGTGTTAGCTCTATTGGTGTGTTACAGGAAGGAAGGCTCCTTCCTTCCATTTTTCTGCATGACTTTCACTGACACGATGAAGCTGGGAACACTCTCACTGGCCCAGAGCCCAAGGCAACCATGCACTGTTTGTAATCAACGGAAACTAAAATGATGTTGCCCAGAGGGGACATTTTTCAAAAAATATGTTATCAGATGCTCCTTTGACTTATATAATGCATTTATTACATTTAGAAAGTTGAAAAAATGAAATGTTTATGTAACAAAACTCAGATAATCACTGGGTAGCTGAAGAGTTTTCAGCCTCCTTTAAGTGGGGTTCACACTATGATAACATTAGTAGAAAAATTCTGTATGAGTCGTTAAATTTTTGTATAGAGTGTACACAACTTTCGACATCCTATTCAGACTTTCCAAAAACAGATTTTTGTTTAATGTGTACCGTTTTCGTACGAGAAAAATCAGATACGAAAGACTGCGCATGATCAGAAACGATAAACAGCAATTAAGTTAACAAAAAAAAAGCCTTTGTCCAAGAACTTCTGACAATTAATTTTTGTCAAGGAAAACCAATTAGTACCATCTTTGGTTTCCACTTGCTGTCAAACATCAAGGAAAATCAGACAATCGTTCACCCAATTTTCACATTTTTTTCTTACATTGTGTACCACACTTTAGTGCTGCAATGCAAAGAATACAGTATCAGTGCATTTACATCTTAAGAACTTTCCACAATTCCTGGCTTGTCAACTTGCACTACTCTGGTTAGTAGATGGTGAAGGCTTGAAGCCTATCTGGGCTGGAGAGAGATATCACAATGGCATCTCCTGGTCCAGATGGGTGCACTGAAACATATACATGTGTTTGGGCTTCCATAAGTGGTGGCCTTAACTAGAGTCTGATGTCACTATCATAGTTGTACAGAAACACAAGTGCAGGAGACCCTTTTGATCTAGTCTGATAACCTATAGTCCGTTTTTGAAACTAGAGGAAAGCAATGGAAGCAGGAGCATAGGAACATACAAACTCCAGGCATGCATTTTTGTCAACCCAGTATCCCAGTTTTGCAGTGCAGATTTTTCTTGGTTGTGGTTAACTTTTTCAGCAGTTGATCTGTGCATAAATGTGTAGATTTTTCACCTTCACATGTAATTTTTATTGCAGGCGCTGATGCGTCCAGGACGTATTGACAGAATCATTTATGTGCCATTGCCTGATGCCGCCACTCGAAGGGAAATTTTAAGACTTCGGTTCCAAAGCATGCCTATAGACACTGAAGTCAGCCTAGAGGAGATGGTGATGCGTACACAGCAGTATTCAGGAGCTGAGGTAAACATGAATGCTATATACTCATGATAACAGCAATGTCAAGCATGTACTTTTTTTTGTCACCGTGCCTTTTTTTTTCTTGAAGGGCAAAAAACAGGCTCAATTTAATGTCAACTTTTGCAGCTACTTGCATTCACTGTCCTTGCCCAGGGAAGAAAAATTATAAATTTTGCATACCATTTGTTGTCAGTGATGGACTGTAATATTAAACCTCACCCCAGCATTTGTGGCCAGTGGCTGGCTGAAACACCCCTCTCCCCCAGCATGGTGGTCCGTGGCTAGCTGAATTATAATAACCAACCTCCAGCATTGGTGTTCAGTGTTTACTTACCTGAACACATGCTTTCATGCTGAGTTCTCTTTCCGAGTAGAGTTTCTGTGCTGGGTGCTGGAACACAAAGGACTTTGCATTCTGCCAATACCTGCACTGTGGCACCCTCCAAGTGGCAGTGGTGCAAATGGCCCTTCTTCCCCGGATATGCCACTACCAAGTACTGTCAAATAGGGGTGGAAAGAGAGTCATGTATGAATGTATTTTATACAATAGTACATGGAACCACCAAATTAGTAAGAAATGAGAGTGCAGGATCCTAGGGCAGTGTTTTCTTGTAACTTTTATTAAAGAGGATCTTCACTCCCTCTCCATTTTTTCCCCCTTGTCTCTTTCCTGCATAGCCGATATGTTCCCCAAAAGCATACTCACAAGCCATTTGATCCAGTTGTGTTCTCTAGGGAAAAGCATCTTTATAGCAGCACCCCTGGATCGGTGTTGCCATCTTCTTTGGATGTAATAGGAGGGGGTGGCTATCTCTTTTGGGTTGTGCAATGGCCCTGTGAGGACACAAATGTGGGAGGCACAGCGTCACAGGGAGGGGGGGCAGTTGCGAAAAGCATGAATAGACAACCAGAATCCTGATGACATAGTTTGTGTACCAAGTACCCGGTGGGCACCTTGGACCCATGACATTGGTATCCCAGAAAGCTGTGGGTGCAGTATATGTCTTTATGGCCTGAACCAGAAATAAGAGCATGGAAGACTCTCCAAAAAAAGGTGCCCCCCCCCCCCCAAAAAAAAAAACATATATTTAGTTCTGTTAGTGGAGGGAGCAAGAGAAGAACGATATAAAGTTGATATGGAGGATAAAGTTCAACTTTTATGCACATTGTACCATTGTTGATTAGTTGCCGTGGGCCACCACTGCACATTGCACACAAGTATTTGCCTTTGAAAAAATGACCTTATATATTGCTGTAACTTATGAATCTGATATAGTGGAATTGTATTGTATATTCATAGAGTGATCTGTAATAATTAGACCAGTTGAAATTCATTCAAATTATGAAGCTTCTTAGACATGGTCATGAGAAAGCTATGGGGTATATAGAAAAAATACCTCAGGTCTCAGGTTAATAATGATGCCATGGTTACCCCCACCACTCCAGAGTATGGAGTAAAATGCTACAAGTATTCCTATGTAAATTTGTTCAGACAGGTTTTGGTTTCAAGCCTTACGTAAATTGGCAGACAGCTTATCCTTTACTACAATTAGCTAAAGGCGAACACAGGAAAGATGTTTATAGCAATAACAGCAGCATCCTCCAGAACAACCTGTGCTGCCTTGCCTTAGACTCTGACAGCATGCCAGACATATCTATTTGCTGGGAAGCCATGTTACATTCCATTCTGTCCAAAAAGCCACAGAAAACGACACAATAATATAACGTGCCCTAGATCTGTGTTGCTATCTGTTGAGATGGTGTCTCTCTGTCAGATAGTTCTCTGTTTGCACTTTGCAGAAGTGTATATGTATTGGATGTTGGCCATCCACAGTCAGTGAAAGCATTGTTTCTGTTGTGCATGTTCCAAATCCATTAATCTCAGCAGCTGACAAAATCAGCAGTTCTCGCATCTGATTGAAGCCATTCTGAGGATGGTGTTTGTGCATTGTGCTGAATGTCCAGCCTCCCATGTTTTAGTTATACATGTTTTGTTTGTGTGGGAGACCCATTGACTGCTATTCAGACATTCCTTTTCATGTCATTGTTCAGAAAAATGTCACCCAAGGTTTTCAATATCATCTTCAAAACATAGTTTTATTAATTTAACTAACTGGATTTGAAAGGCATTGACCTTAAGCCCTGGTTCACACTGATGCTACTTTGAAATCGCGCTACTTTACTTGAAGTAGCACGATTTCAAAGTAGCAAGGTCAGCGCGATTTCAGGTGCTACTTGATAGACATTTGTGTGGCTTCATACACAGATGTCTATAGAAATCGCGCCTGAAATCGGCAAAAGTAGTGCAGGAACTACTTTTGCAAATCAGTGCAGCACAGCAAAATCGGTGTTGAACCGATTGGAACAGTGCCGTTGCCTCCAATAGGCTGCGACTTGTCATGCGATTTGATCTCTCAATTCACATGACAAAACGCTCCAATGTGAACCTAGGCTAAACATACTGCACTGCATATGCTCTTTATAATAGCCACCTGACTAGTTTATGTATCCAGCTGAAGTGGAACTTAACCCACTTATCCTTTACAGCCAGGAAAGATGCCATCTTAAAGTGCTTCTAAAGCCTGAGGTCCCGTACACACGTCCGAGAAACTTGACGGGCAAAACACATTGTTTTGCTCGTCGAGTTCCTTGTGAAGCCGCTGAGGATCTCGGCGAGCCAAGTTTCCCTATTGACTAACGAGGAAATAGAGAACATGTTCTCTATTTGGCTCGACGAGTTCCTCGTCAGTTTCCTCGGCCAAAAGAGTACACACGACCGGGTTTCTCGGCAGAATACGGCTCCGATCGTGTTTCTGGCTGAATTCTGCCGAGAAACTCGTTCGTGTGTACAGGGCCTAAGGGTTTTTTACCTTTCTGCAGTCTCTGCATTAAGGTAAAATAACGTTCAGTGTGCTGCCTCCCCTAAATACTTACCTGAGCTTGATCTCGATCAAGCAATGTGCACAAGAGCAGCAGCTCTCTCAGCTCTCTCTCTCTCCTCAATGGACAGAGAGGCAGCAGCGGGAGCCATTGGCTTGTGCTGCTGTTAATCACAGCCAGTGAGGAGGGAGTCATAGGGCGGGTCCGAGTCATGCTCTGTGTGTCTACAGAGTGGGGCTCAGGAGAAAGCATGAACAAGTTTCCCCAGAGCAAGCAGCTTGCTATGGGAGGCACTCAGCAGGGGGGAGGTGCTAGAAGCGAAAGCAGGAGACCCGAGAAGAGGAGGATCAGGGCTAGTCTGTGCAAAACCACTGCACAGAGCAGGTAAGTATGACATGTTTGGTTTTGTTTTTAAAGTGAAGCTTTAACCACTTGCCAACCAGCCTCTGCAGTTATACTCTATTGTGCACTCTATTGTGCGAATTGCTGAACTGGAACGGTGCTTAGTGTAATAGATAAGTGGGCGCGTGCACAGTGCCGGAGGCACCCGCAATGCCATGCTGGAGCCAATGCATGTGGTCGGCAGCCGCGATTGCTCCACAGAGAGTCAGAAAGGAGATCTGCCTGTGCAAACTAAGCAGATCCCGGTTCTGTCAGGGGAGTATAGTGTGATCGTCTGTTCCTAGTGATCAGGAACAGCGACCTCTCTCCTCCTATAGTCAGTACACTCCCCCACAATTAGAAACACCTCCCTAGGACACACTTAACCCCTTGATCGCCCCCTAGTTTTACCCGCTTCCCTGCCAGTCTCATTTATACAGTAATCAGTGCATTCTATAGCACTAATCACTGTATAAATGTCACTAGTGCCAAAAAAGTGTCCAATCTGTGCTCTGCAATGTCACAGTCCCCCTAAAAATCACTGATCACTGCAGTACAAGTAAAAAAAAAATAATAATAATCAAAATGACATAAATGTATCCCCTATTTTGTAGATGCTATAACTTTAGCGTAAACCAATCAATATATACTTATTGTGATTTATTTATTTTTACCAAAAATATGTAACAGAATACATATTGGCCTAAACCGATGAATAAATTAGTTTTTTTTACATTGGGGGGGGGGGGGGGTATTATTCATAGCAAAAAGTAAAAAAAATATATCGATATTTATTTTTTTGTTTATTGCACAAAAAAATTAAGAGGTGATCAAATACCACCAAAATAAAGCTCTGTTTGTGGGGAAAAAAAGAACATACATTTTGTTTTGGTACAATTTCGCACGACCGTGCAATTGTCAGTTAAAGCGACGCAATGCCGTATCACAAAAAATTACCTGGTCATTAAGTGGGTAAATCCTTCCGGGGCTGAAGTGGTTAATATCACTTTAAAGTGATTGTAAAGTCTATTTTTTTTCTATAAAAATAACAAACATGTTATACTTACCTCCCCTGTTGCAGTGAATTTGCATAGAGCAGCCCAGATCCTCCTCTTCTCGGGTGCCTCTTCAGTGCTCCTGGCCCCTTCCCTCCTGTTGAGTGCCCCCACTGCAAGCAGCTGCACGACACAGAGCTGCGATTTGGCCCTACCAGTCTCTCTCCTTATTGGCTAACTGACTTTGATTGACAGCAGCAGGATCCAATGGCACTGCTGCTGTGTCTCAGCCAATCAGGAGGGAGAGTCCCAGACTACTGAGACACTCATGGACATCACTGGAAAGAGATGAGGCTCTGGTAAGTATTTTGGAATCTGTATTTGGAATTCAATAGTGCTTTCTCAGGAGCAAATTTACTGAATAGTTTGCCAATTACCATTAGGCTTGATAAAAAATAAAATAAAAATCTTCCATCCTAGTACTTCGATTTTTCTGCTCACTCTACTTGAAAACGATTGACGAATTGACCCTTAGGCTGGCCATAGACGGCTCAAATCATGTATAGGCAGACTGAATGTGCCAAGTTGATTGATCGATCAGCTTGGATACAACCAGCCTGCCGGATCCTACATGTGATTACCGCTAACGCCCCCACCCACCCTATCAGGAGAATACAATGACTCGGCAGGAGGGATTCCCCTGTCAACACTGTCTGTGTTGATGAGGGAATCAAGCTAATTTCTCTCCTGCAACCATTGGTGTATGGTCTGCTTTAGATAATCGGTGGGTTTTTGCTTTTAGAAACTTTTCTAGATTTCTGAGACCGCTTATAGGACCTGAACGCCTTAAATGGAAGATATCTTTGGACTTATGTCTTAAGAACAATATGCTGTACAGTAATCTATAGAAAGTCAACCTCGCTCTGCCTGCCCTAAACAAAATGCAAAGGTAAAATCTGCACATCGCCATTGTTTTTTATCAGCCTTATTAAATAGGCTCAGGAAAATACTGATGGCAAGTATAGATATTGTGGATGAAATCAGGCATCATCAGGTAATGAAAACCCTATCCTGCTGTAGAATAGGTTTACAACACAAAGTATACATTTACAAAAGAAGTTCTTTCCCTTCATAGGTGCACATATTGAGCTCCTTGGCTCAGTGACTTGAGCAAACCATGTCACTGGATTACAGACAGCAAAGAAATCACTCACAAGTTGCGTGACAAGAGTAATGAAATGATTAACAGCTGCATATTTGTTCTTTTGCCTGGGGGGCTTCATATTTCCTATGCGATCCTATCTTTGTATTGTTAGAAGACGTCGTTTAATCCTCCTAAGTTCCGTCTCTCCTGTCTATCTGCCCTTCATGACTTTCTCACCTCCTTTCCTCTTGAGCTGGAGCAAAAATAAATCGCAAATTCTTCCATCTGCTTAAACTGCAAATACATATTTAATTGCTATATTCAAGAAGACGTGAATAAGAAAATAAGGTTTTGTTTAAATATTATTTATACGCTGTTAAAAAAGATAGATGTAGCTTATGTGATAATAATTAGAGCTTTATGCAATTTCAGTGACCCAAAGCAGGTAGTCATCTGACCTTGTTCTAACCGCTGGTTGATAGAATTCTGCTGGTTAAAATCTTGTATTTGGAACAGTGGCTTTTTCTTTTTTTTAAAGAAACCTGTTTTGTGGACTGCCTTGTTTATAAAAAAAACAGCTAGTTACCTATCTGTCGTGCCGATCCAAAGGTTTCAATACCAACCTAGAACAAGTACATAGATCAGAATTTCTGACTTGACTGATTAAAGTTGGTCATTGAAAATATTGAAACCTAGAATCAGCCCCATACTTTTTTTTTTTAACCAGTGATTTTCATCTCTTTGACTGCCAGGGATGTCATAGCTGTACTCCATTTAGGTAGTCTATGAAATATGTCATGGCAGTCGGAGGGTCAAAACCAGCTCAAGGCTGTAACACCAGCCCTGTGTTTGCATTTTATTTTGTAGCCTCTGCAATGCAGTAAATGTCAGTTTAATTATGACAGCTGCACCGCTGTCTAATCACTGCTAAAAATTTAAATAAGGGGAACCCCAGTTGTCATGCCTGAGACTGGTGTCCCTCCTGTCCTGTTGCTGTTCTCATTACTGGCATCTCTGTTCAGAAGGGGACTAGTAGATTGGTGAATACGAGTGTTGGAGTGTCATGTTCTTGAATGTCATCTTGGCTGTAAATGAACTAGGAAGTTCTCAGTTTAGGACACCTCCTGGTTTACTGCCAAGCTGGGTGCCTGGGAGATGGAGATTGGGACTATGGGTTACTGCCAAGCTGGGTGCCTGGGAGATGGAGATTGGAACTATGGGTTACTGCCAAGCTGGGTGCCTGGGAGATGGAGATTGGGACTATGGGTTACTGCCAAGCTGGGTGCCTGGGAGATGGAGATTGGGACTATGTCTATTTGGAAAAATATAATAAATATGTTTTTTAAAAAATACAAAAACAAACCACAAGCACACATAATACAGCTGCATACATGTAAACATACACACCATTATGATGTGAAGGTATGCATCAAACACCTCCCCTTTTTCCCAACTGCACATTATATAGGAGTAAAAAATACCTGGCGTTGGTAGTCAATATGACTTTCAAAAATGCCGCCTTTCAAAGTTGCCATCTCCTTGCTGCGTGATTGGACAACAATGGAGGGTGCCCTTTCTGATCTCATAGTTAGCCTTGGGCAGCACCTAGGAGGATGCTACATGCACTTTGTTCCTTGAAAAACTGAACATATTAATTAGAATAAAAGGGAGATATATTATTTAGGAATATGTAAATAATTTAAAGAAGAATTTTGAGAGAAATAATAAATGCACCCATTTTGCAAAAAATCTAAAATGTGCATTTATTATGGAAGTGCTTTGATGTTTTTGACAAAGCACTTCTATAGTGTGAAACGCGTCAACCTACCTGCATTTCCCCTGCCTGTACTCATCCAGTGCTTTTAATATTTATGCTTCAATAAAGACTTTCTACTTTACTCTTTGTGTGGTTGTGCTGCCGATCTGAAGATTCTCTGTTCCATGTTTTCTGTTGCAGTGGCAGGGCGTGCACTCCACCTCACAGAAACAACATTGGAGTGTTACCAATTGTATCACCTGTAAGCAGCAGTTTTTTTTTCTCTACTTTTTTCTAAGTGTCATCAGTGTGGTCACAGATTCCTGTTAAGGCTCGGTTCACACTAGAAATTGCACAGGAACACGTTCCTGTTTGATTCACATGTGATTCAGTACAGTGTGATTTGAGCCCATTTAAAATGAACTGCATGCACTACTTTTGGAAAAGCACTACAACTGGATTGGATAATACATTTATACTATGTAAACCGATGCTGGTAAATGTGCTGCATTTGCAACCTGCGTTTGTGGTGTTGTTAACTTAACATTGACACCTGCTGCAGAGCGTTTTGAATGTGATGTGACAAACACGCAGGGATCGAACGTTTTTCACACCGCATTCTAGTGTGGACTAAGGCTTTAGTGTATGCCCCTGGAGGCATGTCATCAGTCCACCCAGCAATCACAGGAGAATGCTGCAAAAAAGTGGTGCCACATCATTGCATGGTCCCACTATATGCACTATTCTTCTGGGACTCCAGGACAAATTGCTAATGGATGCCCTAGTCTCAGTAGAAGTGCATGGGTACTTTCACACTGGGGCGGTGCCAGCTCTAGCGGTAAAGCGCCACTAGTCTTAGCGGCGCTTTACCGCTGTTACTGTGGCACTTTTCGGCCGCTAGCGGGGCGCTTTTAACCCCTGCTAGCGGCTAAAGAAAGGGTTAAAAATGCCCGTGTTGCAACGCTGCCTTTATTTCAATGAAAGAATAGTTTCTGTACTATTGGTGACTTTGGGGGGTTATTTCCATGCGGTAAGCCACACAGATGTCTCTGAAATCGCCCCTCGAAGTCGGGACTGACATACAGGAATGAAATTATGTGGGTTCAGTTAAACTTGCACGATTTCATTCCTGCTGTCAGTATGAACCTGGGCTTAAATCTGAATATTTAAGAAAGTAAAAGTGAGGTTTTGGCATTCTTAGGAGAATATCTATGTGTGCACCATTTTGTTGGGCCACTATTAGTGTGCACAATTATTATGCAACTAAATGAAAAACAAAAATGTTCCCATCTCACTTGTTTATGTTCACCTGTTAGAGCCCATTCACACAGGTCCGACTTTGGATCTGACTTCAAGTCGCTCCAAGTCGCCTCAAGTCGCGATGCATGAAGAAATCAATGTAAGTGAATGGAGCTGTCTTAATGCACACTACTGCAGTTGCTTCGACTTCAAAAAAGGTTCCTGTACTACTTCAATCTGACTTCTAGGCGACTTGTACCCATTGATTTCAATGGAAGTCGCCTCCAAGTCGGATCCCCGTTCATAGTGAGGCAACTTTACAGGAAGTTGCCCCAGTGTGAACCGGCTCTAAGGCAAACCCCTCCCTCCCACAGAGCTGGTATTTGATATGAATCATGAGGGGGAACTCCACGCCAAGTTTAAAGTAAAAAAAGTCATGAGATCTGCCTCCAATAGCATACCAGGCCCTTAGGTCTGGTATGGATTTCAAGGGGAACCCCCTACGCCAAAAAAACGGTGTGGGGGTCCCCCCAAAATCTATACCAGACCCTTATCTGAGCACGCAGCCTGGCTGGTCAGGAAAGGGGGTGGGGATGAGCGAGTGCCCCCCCTCCTGAACCGTACCAGGCCGCATGCCCTCAACATGGGGGGGTAGGTGCTTTGGGGCAGGGGGGCGCCCTGTGGCCCCCCCACCCCAAAGCACCTTGTCCCCATGTTGATGGGGACAAGGGCCTCTTCCCGAAAACCCTGGCCGTTGGTTGTCGGGGTCTGCGAGCGGGGGGCTTATCGGAATCCTGGAGCCCCCTTTAATAAGGGGGCCCCCAGATCCCGGCCCCCCACCCTATGTGAATGAGTATGGGGTACATTGTACCCCTACCCATTTACCTGGGGGGAAAAAAGTGTCAAGAAAAAAAACACACTAGATAGGTTTTTAAAGTAATTTATTAGGCATCTCCGGGGGTCTTCTTCCGACTTTGGGGTCTTCTTCCAACTTCTCCGCTCTCTGGTTCCTTCTGCCGGGCTCCTCCGCTATCTTCTTCCAGCTCTTTTACTAGCAGCGGCCCTCCCTTCTCCCTTCTTCCGACTTCAGGGGGTCTTCTTCCGACTTCTCCACTTTTCTCCCGCTCTCCGGTTCTTTCTGCCTTCTGCCAGGCACTTCCGCTATCTTCTTTTAGCTCTTTTACTAGCAGCGGTCCAGTCTTCTGCGTCGTCTTCTTCCCTCTGACACAACGCTTCCTCCCGCTGTAATGCCGGGTGCGTGAAGCGCAACGATTTATATAGGCATGGGGTGTGGTCACCGGGTGATATCACCTGGTGACCCCGCCCCTTATGTCATCACCACCCTGAGCATGACAGGACTGTGACGTCAGAGGCCTATATAAAATCGTTGCGCACCGCACACCTGGCATTGCAGCGGGAGAGATCGTCGAGTCAACATCGAAGAAGAGAAGAGGGAAGAAGACCGGCCCGCTGCTAGTAAAAGAGCTTGAAGAAGATAGCGGAGGTGCCCGGCTGAAGGCAGAAAGAATCAGAGAGTGGGAGAAGAGAGCGGAGAAGTCGGAAGAAGGGAGAAGACCGGGCCATCGCTAGTAAAAGAGCTGGAAGAAGATAGCGGAGGAGCACGGCAGAAAGAACCAGAGAGCTGAGAAGTCGGAAGAAGTCCCCCGAGGTCGGAAGAAGACCCCCGGAGCTGCCTAATAAATTACCTATCTAGTGTGTTTTTTTTCTTGACACTTTTTTCCCCCCAGGTAAATGGGTAGGGGTACGATGTACCCCATACTCATTCACATAGGGTGGGGGGCGGGGATCTGGGGGCCCCCTTATTAAAGGGGGCTCCCGGATCCCGATAAGCCCCCCGCTCGCAGACCCCGACAACCAATGGCCAGGGTTGTCGGGAAGAGGCCCTTGTCCCCATTAACATGGGGACAAGGTGCTTTGGGGTGGGGGTGCCCCCCTGCCCCAAAGAACCTACCCCCCCATGTTGAGGGTATGCGGCCTGGTACGGTTCAGGAGGGGGGGCGCTCACTAGTCCCCACCCCCTTTCCTAACTGGCCGGGCTGCATGCTCGGATAAGGGTCTGGTATGGATTTTGGGGGACCCCTATGCCATTTTTTCAGCGTAGGGGGTTCCCCTTGGAATTCATACCAGACCTAAGGGCCTGGTATGCTCTTGGAGGGGGAACCCATGCCGGTTTTTTACTTAAAATTTGGCATTGAGTTCCCCCTCCTGGAGGCGACTTCAAGTTGCGTTGTAAGTCGCCCCAAGTCGCGCTGTGATTCACGCTCAAGTCGTGTTTAAGTCACCTCGCAAAGTCGCGCTAAAAGTGGTGTTGCCCCTGTGTGAACCGGCTCTTAAAGTGAGAATAATAAACAAACAACTCCAAATTTACAAATAAACATTTTTGATATAAAAAAAACATCAGTGACCAATATAACCCCCCGTTTTTCAGTAACAGTCATAAGACTTCCATTCATGGAGTCTGGCAGTTTCTTGATCTGTTGACGATCAATTGTGTATGCAGAAGCAGCCACAGCCTCCTAGATACTGTTCAGAGAGGTGCACTGTTTTCCCTTATCGTAAATACTTTAAATGCCCACAAGCTCTCAGTAGGGTTTAGGTCAGATGAGGAAGGGGACCATGTCATTATTCTTTCATCTTTAAGGCCTTTACTGGCTAGCCACGCAGTGGAGTACTTGGATGCCTGCGATGGAGCATTGTCCTGAATAAATATCATGGTCTTCTTGAAAGATGCAGACTTTTTCCTGTACCACTGCTTGATGTAAGTTTCTTCTAAAAACTGGCAGTAGGTTTGAGAGTTGATTTTCAGTCCATCTTTAACCTGAAAAGATCCATCTAGTTAATCTTTAATAATACCAGCCCATACCAGTACCCCACCTCCACATTGCTGGTGTCTGAGTCGAAGTGGTGCTCTGTGCCCATTACTGATCCAGGCCTAGCCATCTGGTCCGTCAAGAGTCGCTCTCATCTCATCAGTCCATAAAACCTTGTAAAAATCTGTCTTCAGATATTGCTTGGCCCAGTTTTGACATTTCAACGTATGTGCCTTGTTCAGTGGTGGTCGGGTTTCAGGCTTCCTTACCTTGGCAATGTCTCTGAGCATTGAACACCTCGTACTTCTGGGCACTCCAGGTAGGTTGCAGTTCTGGAATATGACAGCACTAGAGGATAATGATTTCCTGGTAGCTTCACGTTTGATTCTTCTCAAATCTTTGTCAGTTAATTTGCATCTTTTTTTCTCAACACGTTTCTTGCGATCCTGTTGACTATTTGCAGCAAAATGTTTGATGGTTCTGTGATCACGCCCCAATATCTTAGCAAATTTAAGAGTGCTGCGTCCCTCTGAAAGACTTCACCCATCCGCACTAAACAGCATGAATGGGAAAATCTCCCCTGCCAGCTGTTGTATTTAGACAGCTGAGGCACCAAACAGTGACTGCAGCTAATTGGCAGCAGTCACTGGTCAACTGATAAGTTTCCACCTGACTCCTTCGATTTTCCAGTCAAAGTTAGTTCAGCTGGGTGGTGCAACAGGGCCATCTACGGCTTTAATTTCATCCAATTCATCAGGAGCCCTATAAAGCCAGATTTTGTGTTAAAGGGAAAATAAGCTTTGGTTTAAAAAGAAAATGACATTCAAATATTTATTTTTAACTAAAAAAAGTGCCTTCTATTGAGCTCAGCTTCCTTAAGATTCCTTTTTATAATGCTGTGATTTGACTTCCTGTTAGAAGGTGCATACGTTCATTCTCTATGACCCCACTGTATGTAGGAACATAGATAACCTTGACCGCTCGCTCCCAAGATGGACTATGGGGATGTCTGCAAAGAGCAGTGCACAGGACCACAGCTAATGTGCACTGCTTGTTCCAATTGGGGGGGGGGGGGAGATTTAGCAGCTTATGAAGGATGCTACAAATAGCCAAAAAAACACAGGAAGAAACAGTAAGAAACAATTTCATGAAAAATTCGATTACAGGACCGGTAGGTGGTGGATGAGGGTGTTTTTTTGTTTTTTTTTGCGAGATTATGGAAATTGTTTAGTGTCACTTTAACCTGAACCAGACAAAGTGTTGCTAAATCCACAATAGTAAAAGCAGTCAGTATATGCAGTAAAGGATGTTTGTTATACTCATGCCGCATACACACGATCAGTCCATCCGATGAGAACGGACCGATGGGCCGTTTTCATCGGTTAACCGATGAAGCTGACTGATGGTCCGATCGTGTCAGAACTCGGTGACGTAAAACACGACGTGCTGAAAAAAACGAAGTTCAATGCTTCCAAGCATGCGTCGACTTGATTCTCAGCATGCGTGGATTTTTAACCGATGGTTGTGCCTACTAACGATCGTTTTTTTCCCCATCGGTTAGGAATCCATCGGTTAAATTTAAAGCAAGTTGGCTTTTTTTTAACCGATGGTTAAATAACCTATGGGGCCCACACACGATCAGTTTTGACCGATAAGACAGAGCCTTTGGAGTCACTCTGCACATGCTCAGTTTGGTATGTATTGCTAGAGAGGGTGCATGTGATCAGCACAGGGCCAATCAGCACTGTCCAGAGGATCAGAGGACAGTCAGAGTGGAATGAAAACAGCTCCTGCAAGTATTTAGCAGTTTATATTTACAAAACAAATTGCATTTCCATGTTCTGTGTATTGTGGGGGACCAGATATAGTAAATGCAGGGTCCTGGATTTAGTAACACTTTAAAGTTACCCATTAAGCTAAATATAAAATCTTGGCTCCAATTTACAATGCCTTAAGTCATCAGCGCCAGAAAGCCTGCACTGAAATCATACAATCCATACATTACATTGCAGTGAGATATTGTTTACAGATATCATAGTTTCTGTCTTTTTGATTATAATGTAATTGTAATGTAAGAACAGTAAAGATCACTCCAACTTACCCACTCTAGTGAGCAGTGTCTCTGCTAAAGGATGATGCAGGTGGATGGTAGCAAGCTCTCTTATTGTACAGTACTGTATTACTGTCCCAATGCCCAATCAGCGTTATATGGCTAAACACAGTAATCATTATGATGTCCACTTTTTAGTACACATTCAAGTTTTTTTTTTAAATCTAAATGGAACAGGTCATGTTCTGCATTGTGCCATGGTATGTATACTTGGGAAGAATTCCTGGAATAGAGAAACAAAATGCGTATGAATTATGACAGCCTCCTATACACATGTTCAGCAGTTTAACAGCCCTTTATCACTTCTAGTACAGAGCTGTCAAACCTCCCGCATTCTTCATTTAATACACACCTTCCAATATCTTCTATGGACACAGCAGGGAGTACTTGAAGTGTATCTGAACCCAAGAACTTAAATGTAATATATTTCAGCTTACCAGTCCTTAGATAGTTGTGTCTCCATGAGTTTTTTTAGACTTTTGTTCCTTTATTTTCACCAGGTGATCCTGCCGGTAACGCATTTCCTATCCCAGGATGACAACACGACACACGATCGAAATTTCCGACAACAAAACCGTGGATTCTTTTCCGACGAAATGTTGGCTCATACTTGTCTTGCATACACACAGTCACACAAATGCTGTCTGAAATTCCGAACGTCAAGAACGTGGTGACGTACAACACTACGCCGAGCTGAGAAAAATGAAGTTGAATAATCCCGAGCACAACTTTTGTTGTCGGAAAAATTGAGAGCCAGCTCTCAAACATTTGTTGTCAGAAATTCTGACAGCAAATGTCCGATGGAGCATACACACGGTCGGAATATCCGACCAAAAGCTCACATCGGACATTTGTTGTCGGAAATTCCGATCGTGTGTACGCGACATTACTGTACTGCATTTTATTCAACATTTTCTTGAACTCTTTTGCTATCAGAACTGTCTCCATTTTGCTCACACATACTATAGTGCACTTTTTGTACATTATTATTATTATAATACAGAATTTATATAGCGTCAACAGTTTGTGCATCCCTTTACAAAATGAGGGCAGATACAATACAATTCAATACAGGAGGAATCAGAAGGCCCTGCTCATTAGAGCTTACAATCTAGGAACATGAAAACACTTTTAACACCCCAAAACATTATACATTGTCCGATATTCTGTAACTGGCAGAAAATCTAGGTAAAAACCTATATTTTAGTTGAAAAAAACACTCAAATTAATTTTAGTGCAAACAAACATAATATAATACCTGATACACTGGTAAAATATAATAGATAAGGTTGTGTAGATAGCAAATAGAATTGTCATACTAATCGAAGAGGTCTCACTTATCTATGGAAAATGCAGCCAGTGTGACATAGAAATGAACAATAATGCAGCAAAACACATATGTAATGCTTTTTAATGTAAGATACCATCCGAATCTTTCTCTTTGTTCCTCATAAGACTGCCTTCTCCCTAGCGCCCTTGTCACCTCATCCCATGCTCGCATCCAGGACTTCTCCCGAGGCTGTCCCTTCCTATGGAACTCCGTAACCCAATATGTCCTGCTATCTCCTACTCTGGACACTTTTAGGCAATTCCTGAAAACCCTTCTCTTCAGAGAAACCTATCCTGCCTCCACCTAACAACTGTATTTCCACTTTTTCCATCAGCTTATCCCCCACAGTTATGACCTTTTGTATCACTTGACCCTCCATTTTATATTATAAGCTATAAAAAGCAGGGCCCTCTGATTCCTTCTGTATTGAATTGTATAACTGTATTGTCTGCTCTCATGTTGTAAAGCACTGTGCAAACTGTTGGCGCTATATAAATCCTGTATAATAAGAATAATAATAATACCATATGACCAACAAAGATTATTTACCAAGGTAAAAACATGCAAAATGCATTCAGGGTAATGCAGTAGAATGTCAGGTGTACAGTTGTGCTCAAAAGTTTGCATACTCTGGCAGAAATTGTGACATTTTGGCAGAGGCGTCGTTGCGGCTGGAGCCCCGAATGGGCCCTTGAAAAGCCGCAAATCTATTTACCGATGATTTGTATTGTTGGCCCCGAGCGCCGGGGCCCCCGGACCGATCTGATGGCCAAGTGCGGCTGGGGCCGAGTGCGGCCGTGGCCGAGTGCCATAGGTCCCGCCTTCTGGAGCCTGCAGCGCCAATCCAGGCGGACCATGGGACGTGTGACGTGGTGCGTCCATCATAGCCTGCAGAGTCTCTAGAAGGTGGGAATTTCAAAATGCAGCCGCCGAACAATATCCCTGCTCGGGCGGGAGGCTCTCCTCCCTCTGCTCCTCGGCTCGGCAGCTCCTCTCCTCCTCCTCGGCATGGCAGCTCCTCTCCTCCTCCTCGGCATGGCAGCTCCTCTTCTCGGCATGGCAGCTCCTCTCTGACAGTGACGAGTGACTGACACCATGGCTGAGCTCAGGTTAGTCAGTGTGTGTGTATCTATGCCATTGTCAGTAGGTCAGTGTGTGTGTGTTGACACCCCCCCCCCCCCCCCCCCCCCGGTTCGGGCTTTGGACTTTTTGCCACCTAGCAACACCCCTGCATTTTGGCATTAATATTGAAAATATGACTGATCATGTCTTTTATTTAAGGATAGTAATCACATGAAGCCATTTATTATCACGCCGTTTTTTGGATCCTTTTTAAATCATAATGATGACAGAAGTCACCCAAATGGCCCTTATAAAATGTTTACATACCCTGGAATGTTTGGCCTTGATACAGACACAGAAGGTGGCACACACGGGTTCAAATGGCAATTAAAGGTTAGTTTCCCACATGTGTGGCTTTTTAAATCACGTTTATTGTCTGTGTATAAATAGTCAATGAGTTTGTTAGCTCTCACATGGATGCACTAAGCAGGCTAGACACTGAGCCATGAGGAGGTAGAAAAGAACAATCAAAACACCTGCGTAACATGGTAATGAAATGTTACAAAGATGGTAAAGGATATAAAAAGATATCTATAGCCTTGACTATGCCAGTCAGTATCATTCAAAAGTGGAAAATTTGGGGATCTCTTGATACCAAGCCAAGGTCAGGTAGATCATGAAAGATTTCAGCCACAACTGCCAAAAGAAACTGTTCGGGATACAAAGAAAAACCCACAGGTAACCTCAGGAGAAATACACGCTGCTCTGGTGAAAGATGGTGTGGTTGTTTTTAGGGGCACAATACGATAATACTTGAACAAAAAAGAGCTGCATGGTCAAGTTTGCCAGAAAGAAGCCTTTACTGTACAAGTTCCACAAAAAAGCCTGGTTACAATATGCCCAACAACACCTTGACATGCTTCATTGGGCTTGTTTTGTGGCATTGGCACAGTAAAGGCTTCCTTCTGGCAACTCAACCAAGCAGCTCTTTTTTGTTCAAGTATCGTTGAATTGGGCTCCTTAAAAACAACCACATCGTCTTTTTGGAGAGCAGCCTGTATTTCGCCTGCAGTTACCTGTGGGGTTTTCTTTGTATCCTGAGCAACCCTTCTGTCAGTTGTGGCTGCAATCTTTTTGGTCTACCTGACCTTGGCTTGGTATCAAAAGAGCCCGTAATTTTCCATTTCAAGGCTTTGGATAACTTTTTATATCCTTTTCCATCTTTGTAAAGTTTCATTACCTTTTTTATGCAAGTCTTTGACTGTTTTTTTTACCTCCTCATGACTCAGTGTCTACCCTGCTTAGTGTATCCATGTGAGAGCTAACAAACTCATTGACTATTTATACACAGACACTAATTGTGATGTAAAAAGCCGCAAATCTGGGAAATGAACCTTTAATTGCCATTTTAACCTGTGTGTGCCACCTTCTGTGTCTGCACCAAGGCCAAACATTGCAGGGTATGTACGTTTTTTTATCAGGGCCATTTGGGTGATTTCTGTTACTATAATTTAACAAGGATCCAAAAAACTATGTGATAATAAATGACTTCATGTGATTGCTATCCTTAAATAAAATACAGTTTTTTGGCATGATCAGTCATATTTGCAATATTAATGCCAAAATTTCACAATTTCTGCCAGGGTATGCAAACTTTTAAGCACGACTGTACTTCTAACATTTGAATGACTTGTGTTGTATGGCCAGTTTGGATCCAAATGGTGCTTAGTGAAACTATTCTTAAATTTGCAGGACAGTAAAACAAATCCTTGTAAAGAAGAGCATGCCTTCACAGATGTGCCCACTCTGATGATGTGGAGGTTATGAGCCAGTCAGACAGATGTAGAAAACAGCTGGCAGTCTTTTTCTGTAAGAAATCTCATATTTTACCACTCCAGCCTACCTGGAACTTAATCTGATCTAGCCTTGAGGTGCCACAGGTTTACACATCCTGCTCCATGCGCTCTGCTTTTCTACTCAGCTATCTCCGAACAATCGCCGAAGATCATAAGACCTTTACTCCTTTTCATCCTGTTCAACTTTTCCAGCTGTTTCATTGCTTCCTTCCTGCGGCTTTATGTAGTCTTTGTTACTTCATCAGCCATTCAAATACCACAGCTATATGTTCATGTTCCCCATCACCCATGCTTGTTTATCTCATTATTGGGATAAATGAGAGGCTATCTCTGCTCCAGATCATGCACAGTCTACCCCATGGCATTATGTGTCTGAAACCTAAACTGCCTCTTACACTCTTCAAAGAACTCCCGCTCAAGCCATTTCCTATATGAGTCAATGATATTCCATTACGTGTTATTATTTATACTCAAAGGAAGACTGCTGGAGTTAACTGCTACATTTTAAGCACAGATGGATTGATTTATAAAAATGTGAGACAAGGAAGAGCAGAGCTGTTTGTAGCTACCAGTCTTTTCCTCATTTAATAGGCTTTGTGCATGAGTAGGATGTAGAACCTAGTGGCTGGCCACTGCTAGTAAGAGAGCTTCAAAGAAGATAGCGGCGGCCAGCCCCGAAGAAGGCACCGGTAAATATTTTAAAATCCTGTGTTTATTTTATTGACACTTTTCCTCCAGGCGATTGGGTAGGGGTACAATGTACCCCATACTCATTCTTCTAGGGTGGGGGGCCGGTATCTGGGGGCCCCCTTATTAAAGGGGGCTCCCAGATTCCGATAAGCCCCCTGCCCGCAGACCCCGACAACCAACGGCCAGGGTTGTCGGGAATAGGCCATGTCCTTATCAACATAGGGACAGAGTGCTTTGGGGTGTCGGGCCGCAGGGTGCCCCCCTGCCCCAGAGCACCCACCCCCCCATGTTGAGGGCATGCGGCCTGGTACGACTCAGAAGTTGAGGGGGCTTGTTCGTCCCCACTCCTTTCCTGACCGGCCGGGCGGCGTGCTCGGATACGGGTCAGGTATGTATTGTGGGGAACTCCCATGCCAGTATTTCGGCGTAGGGGTTCTCCTTACAATCCATACCAGACCTAAGGGCCTGGTACGCTCCTGGAGGGGAACCCATGCCGGTTTATTTATAATTTGGCGTGGAGTTCCACCTCATGATTCATATCAAACGCTGCAGCGTTTATGTCATGCTCGCTGGAATGTGCTTTTCCTATTCCAGCGGGTGCGAGATGTCGCCACCCTGTCGCCGAGAATCAGCGTGCTGCCGTCATGCTGGAAACACATTCTCGCAGACAGGTGCTGTACCAAAAAAGACTTGCAGCTGTAAATGTAGCAAAAGGTGGTTCTACAAAGTGTTGACTCAGGGGGGGCTGAATACAAATGCACACTTTTCAGATATTTGAAAACCATTTATCATTTTCCTTCCACTTCACAATTATGTGCCACCTTGTGTTGGTCTATCACATAAAATCCCAATAAAATACATTTTAGTTTTTGGTTGTAACATGGCAAAATGTGGAAACTTTTTAAGGGGTATAAATACCTTTTCAGGGTACATTTTCACAATATCCAAGTGCCAAATAACCCAATATGACACTTGGATATTGGTTATTCATGTACATTTGACACATCGAGAGAGGTTTACTAAAGCTGGTGCACACAGAATCTGGTGCAGCTGTGTATATTAAGCAATCAACATCTAACGCCAGCTTGTTCAAATATTATTTGACAATAAAACCTAGAAGCTGATTGGTTACTATGCACAGCTGCACCAGTCTTGATAAATCTCATTATTATTATTTTATTTTATTTTTTATTTCTTGCGTATACACCTCTTGGGATGAGGTTTATTTTGAATACTGCATCACATTTTGTTATAACATATAAAGAAAATGGCCTAGATTCACGTAGGGCAGCGTAAGTGTGGGCGGGCGTAGCGTAGATTCTACAGTATCTATCTAGATTAGCAGGATTTGTTCCCTCTTGTTCTTTATAAAAATGAACTCCATAGTGTTCTGTTGATCCCTACCGAAAGCTGTTTCTCATCATGATTACTACATTTAACTCTTCTGTATCCAGTGACAGTATAATATTTGCACATACTTTATTTTATATGCGCTCTGCCTTTGGCTCTCATTTGAGGTTGAGGTTTTGTTTTTGTTCCTTGGCACATTCGGTTTAGTCTGCGGTGTTATAGAAAGGATCAGTCTGTTGTTGATTAATCAGTGTGTAGACGTGCTTTGGCTGCTAGCTTCATTTTCCTTTTTATGTACGATAAATAGACTATGCCTGCTGGAATTAGAGTCACGAGCCTTGCGTATTTGTTCTTTCCTATTTTATCAAATACTATACTCCTAACATCGCCTCAGCTTTATTAGATGTTACGTAGTGTTTCACCACAATGTCAGATTTTGCCTGTTTCTTCCTATTGTATATGGTTGCAGGAACTGGGATGGATCCTCCGTCATACACAAAGTGGACCTGTGTTCACTTCGGACTTATTTAGTGATTGTAGACCTGAAAGGTAGGCACATACAGTTCTGTGCCCCAGAATCCAAGGTGATTTGAAGTTGAGCATTTGCTTGTCCCTTCAGTTCTGGCTCATATTAATGATGGAAGTGGCCATCTGTAAACCTATAGCCTAACACTGCCCAAAAGGGCATCCAGCATTTATATATACGCCCCCTAAAGGAAAATGTATTTTATTGTCTTGAGCAACCAAATAGCTTTCAATATTATTATTTTATATGGTCAACAAGTATACATTTTAAGTGGTTCTTGGGCCTCACACAGTAAACCCTAATGGCCCCTAAGCCATTTCCCCGTTGTCCCAGGGCTGCTAATTATGATTATTAATAAAGTACCACGGTATAACACAAAGAAAAGTTACATTCCGTTTCAACACCAAAATATATCACATGAATAGAAACAGTAAGGCCTCGTACAGACGGACGGACTGTCCGCTGAAAACGGTCCGCCGGACCGTTTTCAGCGGACATGTCCGCCCGGAGATTTCTGTCTGATGGTTGTACACACCATCAGACAGAAATCCGCGCGTACACGATACGCGGTGACGTGGCCGTGCCGGCCCTGGAAGTTCAATGCTTCCACGCATGCGTCGAATCACTTCGACGCATGCGAGGGATGGCGGCCGAGCGGACATGTACGGTGAGTCTGTACAGACGCCCGAACATGTCCGACGGACAGGCTTCCAGCGGACATGTTTCGTAGCATGCTAAGAAACATTTGTCCGCCGGAAAACGGTCGGCTGGACAAATGTCCGCTGGAAACCTGTCCGGTCGGCCGTACACACGACTGAACATGTCTGCTGAAACCGGTCCGTGGACCAGTTTCAGCAGACATGTTCGGTCGTGTGTACGGGGCCTTAGTACCACAATCTAAAATTAGCAATTTTGTATGATGCATCTTAGATAAGGAGTACTTGAAAAGCTTGGTAATTACTTTGCGACTGCAGTACAATTTTGTAACAAATGTAAAATGTCCCTTTGCAGTGAGACTGTGTGGTTAATTTACTAAAACTGGAGAGTGCAAAATCTGTTGCAGCTGTACATGGAAGCCAGTCTAAAGGCGGTCATACACAGTTCGAATTTCGAAAGAATTTTCTTTCGAAAATCGTATCAAAGAATTTTCGTATGAATTTCGCACCGTTAGTGGGCTGCAGCAACAGCCGATTTTCGTGCGGCAAACAAATTTGATAAATCCGACATGTTGGAATTTTTTGGAAAAACTAACGATTTTCTGATCATTGATGGGAGAATCGTGCGAGAAATGTAATAGAAAAAAAATGCGCATGCGCAAGAAAAGAATATTCCCGGAGAGAAACGAATATTCCCAGCAACATGAAGGTTTGGTCGGCCGAATTTCGAAAATCAATGGATCACAAAAAAAAAAAACTTTCTGATTTTGAAAAGAAAATTTGTTCGAAATTCGACCGTGTATGGCCTGCTTCACTTCAGATTGTTCAGTTAAAGGGTCACTAAAGGAAAACTTTTTTTTTGCTGAAATGACTGTTTACAGGGTATAGAGACATAAAAGTTAACCGATTCCCTTTAAAAATGATTAAAAATAGATTAAATTCTATCATATAATGTGCCTCTAGTTTCACTTTCGGTTTTAAACTGGTTTCATGTTTATGTGAACTAGAGAGACCCACAGAACAAAAACAAACAAATCCAGGGCAGTGTTTTGTTTGTAAAATGAATCTGATTGGTTCTGAGGAGTTTTAGGCCCCGTACACACGACCGGATCGATCTGCTGGGATTGATCCGCGGATCAGTTCCAGCAGATAGATCCGGTGGTGTGTACGTCCGAGCGGACATTTTCAGGCGGATAAAAATCCAGCCGACGGATTCCCAGCGGATAAAAATGTCTTAGCATGCTAAGAAATCTATCCGCTGGAATCCAGTCCAGCGGACTGATCCCATCCCTCGCATGCGTCGTAATGATTCGACGCATGCGTGGAAGTATTTACCTTCCAGGGTCGCGCACGCCGCCGCGGCGACGGCGCGGCCACGTCACAGCGGATGTATTGCGCGGGGATTTCGATCTGATGGTGTGTACAGCCATCAGATCCAAATCCGCCAGAGGATTTATCCGCTGGAAACGGTCCGGTCGGATATCCTCTCGTGTGTACAAGGCCTTAGACACACAGCTTAGAACACAGTGAGAAGCTCCCATGAGTTTTTTCATAAGGAGCCAGACAAGCAGGAAGTGTGGAGATCACAGCAGAATTACAGCTACTTCAAAGCAAAAACGAACAATGAGGACATGAAACCAGGACTGCAGTAAGGTAAACCGGCCGTGTGTACTTACACGTGCATGGCTTAATCCGTGAGCAACTTTTGGAACACTACACATACATGTCAAGAATTGAACAGTGCTGACCCAGGCTAGACCAGTTCTTATCAGCGACAGTGACAACAACCATCATTCACTCCTACCTGTGGTCCACTCACTGGTTTTTCATATTCTTACATTGTTACATTGTCTCTTTTAAAATTATGTATTTTATAACTTCATCAGATGCAACGGGCATCTTGTTTTGAATTTATATTTTTTTATAGATTAAAAATAATTTTCTACATTTTCAAATAGTACCTATAAAGTATATTCTTTTTTTTCTTTCATATCTTATACAATTACTTAGGATGTGGCACTTTATATACCAAGGATGTTGATTGCCATCCAAGGGCACAGCAATCAAATTTTAGCAATGTTAAGGGTTAGTTCACCTATGCAGGTAAGGGATGCCTGTAGATAAAAAAACACTGTGCAGCTTTGACCAAAGTTAAATAACGCTCTTGTTATAGGTGAAAGTCGTTTATGTGCTAAACGTGTCTAAAAAACTCCCAGAGATAGCATTATTCCGTCCTTCTGTGTTGCTAGGATCTTGCTAAGACACTCCTAGCAGGTTCAAAACACCTTGCATGCATGCTTGGACCACACTTGCTGGACAGCTTAATCTAAAGTTGAAAAATAGAAGACTTACTAGCTGGATCCCCAGGTGAATAAAAGGGAAGAAAAAACAAATGTAGCCATCACATCTAAAAATTGTTAATACCCTTTTGTCTTGGGGTTAATACCACTTTAACAATTGAAGAAACCGCTGAGAAACTGAATATTATCCACATAAACATTCTTGTTATTTTATGAGATGTTGGAAACCATCTTTAAATCTTTCTCAAGGGGCACATTTAGTTCTCACTTTCTAAAACACAGTACAAAGGAAGAGTGAACAATATAGTAATATATTACCTTAAAACATTGGCTTTTGGAATCAGACTAAAATTAAAGTTATAATTCAAACCACGTTGAAAATTTGAAATGACCACTCTCTTTCCATGCCTCTTTTATAGTATACATTCCAATATTCTCTCTCTCTCTCTCTCTATATATATATATATATATATATATATATATATACAGGGAGTGCAGAATTATTAGGCAAGTTGTATTTTTGAGGATTAATTTTATTATTGAACAACAACCATGTTCTCAATGAACCCAAAAAACTCATTAATATCAAAGCTGAATATTTTTGGAAGTAGTTTTTAGTTTGTTTTTAGTTTTAGCTATTTTAGGGTGATATCTGTGTGTGCAGGTGACTATTACTGTGCATAATTATTAGGCAACTTAACAAAAAACAAATATATACCCATTTCAATTATTTATTTTTACCAGTGAAACCAATATAACATCTCAACATTCACAAATATACATTTCTGACATTCAAAAACAAAACAAAAGCAAATCAGTGACCAATATAGCCACCTTTCTTTGCAAGGACACTCAAAAGCCTGCCATCCATGGATTCTGTCAGTGTTTTGATCTGTTCACCATCAACATTGCGTGCAGAAGCAACCACAGCCTCCCAGACACTGTTCAGAGAGGTGTACTGTTTTCCCTCCTTGTAAATCTCACATTTGATGATGGACCACAGGTTCTCAATGGGGTTCAGATCAGGTGAACAAGGAGGCCATGTCATTAGTTTTTCTTCTTTTATACCCTTTCTTGCCAGCCACGCTGTGGAGTACTTTGACACGTGTGATGGAGCATTGTCCTGCATGAAAATCATGTTTTTCTTGAAGGATGCAGACTTCTTCCTGTACCACTGCTTGAAGAAGGTGTCTTCCAGAAACTGGCAGTAGGACTGGGAGTTGAGCTTGACTCCATCCTCAACCCGAAAAGGCCCCACAAGCTCATCTTTGATGATACCAGCCCAAACCAGTACTCCACCTCCACCTTGCTGGCGTCTGAGTCGGACTGGAGCTCTCTGCCCTTTACCAATCCAGCCACGGGCCCATCCATCTGGCCCATCAAGACTCACTCTCATTTCATCAGTCCATAAAACCTTAGAAAAATCAGTCTTGAGATATTTCTTGGCCCAGTCTTGACGTTTCAGCTTGTGTGTCTTGTTCAGTGGTGGTCGTCTTTCAGCCTTTCTTACCTTGGCCATGTCTCTGAGTATTGCACACCTTGTGCTTTTGGGCACTCCAGTGATGTTGCAGCTCTGAAATATGGCCAAACTGGTGGCAAGTGGCATCTTGGCAGCTGCACGCTTGACTTTTTTCAGTTCATGGGCAGTTATTTTGCGCCTTGGTTTTTCCACACACTTCTTGCGACCCTGTTGACTATTTTGAATGAAACGCTTGATTGTTCGATGATCACGCTTCAGAAGCTTTGCAATTTTAAGAGTGCTGCATCCCTCTGCAAGATATCTCACTATTTTTGACTTTTCTGAGCCTGTCAAGTCCTTCTTTTGACCCATTTTGCCAAAGGAAAGGAAGTTGCCTAATAATTATGCACACCTGATATAGGGTGTTGATGTCATTAGACCACACCCCTTCTCATTACAGAGATGCACATCACCTAATATGCTTAATTGGTAGTAGGCTTTCAAGCCTATACAGCTTGGAGTAAGACAACATGCATAAAGAGGATGATGTGGTCAAAATACTAATTTGCCTAATAATTCTGCACTCCCTATATATATATATATATATATATATATATATATATATATATATACCGGTATATATATATATATATATATATATTGGAAAGTGAGGTAAATAAGGAATGCGGGGGGGGAGGGGGGTTGGGACATAAATATGGGGTGTGCAGTGGGTAGACAGTGGGAGGTGAAGTGAATCTGAATTGTGCAGTATGTATGCCATACGTCCCAAGTATGTGCCAAGGGTAGCGGCCCCTTAGCAAACAAACGTCCCCAGTGATGTCCTCAGTGGAACTGTTTTCCTGGAAGACTGCATTGTGTACCACCATTTAGAGTGGGGCCGGAGGCCCATCGATCCCAATATACCCATTGATGATGGGCAGATGACAGAGGAATTGCGAACAACCTGCTGACCACATGCTTGTTTCTGGTACCAACGCCTGAGGTGCAGGAGTGTAAAAGCGTTCCAATATGCAACTAGAACTAAGGCCAGAGGAGCAGAAGTGTCAAGCTACAGCGTGCACTGCTTGGACTGGATTGTAGTAGTGTAGGGAGAGGACTAGGAGGCTACAGCACTAAACAGTGTGTGACAACAATTTTACTGGCTTTCATTTTGAGGAGTTTAATAAAAAAGAGCACAAACCTTTTAATTGCGGTCTGTATTACCCAATGGGGGGAGAAGATTACTGCATGTTTGGTCACCAATCTTCCCAACAGGAATAAGGATGGGCGGTTGTCACTTTTAGAACAATGGGAAACTGAATGTGAGAAGCATATTTACAGCCTAACTGAGTTCATTTGCACCAAACGGGTCCAATCAAACTATTTCCTTCATGAATACATGTGCCTGCTTGTAGTACTGTATAAATCGTATATGTATCATCAGCTACAAACAGTATACATCATTTCAGCAGTGGTACGAGGAACAAAATCTACTGAGTGCTGCTCAGCCATTCACAGGAGGGTTTCTATTTTTAAGAATGTATATAAAGCTTCCTCTGATTGACTAAAGTGGAGAAGCAGGCAATTTACATTACCATCTTCACCTCAGCTCACCGGTGGAAGCCGTGTATTCATTCATAAAATACACAGCTACCTGTGAATGGTTGAGCAGTGCTCCGCTTTGCTTGATATTATTCTGGTATCACTGCCAGAACACTGTGCTGTATACAGTATGTAGTAGATTCTACATGTAGTTTATACAGCACTGAAGCAGGCACATGTATAAGTGTAGGAAATAGTTTGTTTTGACCTGCTTGGTCCAAACAAACTATTTAAATTGGATGTAATGGTATGCTCTGAATTAAGGTAAAAAACCTGCACACAGCTACTTCAGTTCCCCTTATAATTACCTGAGCCTGATCTCGATCCAGCAATGTGCACAAGAGCTGAGGCTCTCTCAGCTCTCTCCTCTGGCTCAGACACATCAGTGGGAGCCATTGGGAGCCACTGTCAATCACAGCCAGTGAGGAGAGAGCGAGGGATGGGGCTGAGCTGCGCTCTGTGTCAATGATTACACAGAGCGGGGCTCGGGAGCGAGCATGCATGATAGCCCCCATAGCAAGTCGCTTGCTATGGAAGCACTCAGTGGGGGAGGGGCAGGAGTGCCGGTGGGGACCCGAGAAGAGGAGGACCAGGGCTGCTCTGTGCAAAACCATTGCACAGAGCAGGTAAGTATAACATCTTAGTTATTTTAATGTAAAAAAAAGCATTTACAATCAATTTAAAGTTAAATGAAACCTGAGTTAGTCTTTATGCATCTCTAATTTGGGTCCCATGCATCTAGTGAAAATTGTATTTTCTAGCATGCTATATATTTAATGCAGATTAATGTTTACTATTGACTTGGGGGAATTACCGGTATATGATGTGTAGACAGATAATATGGGTACACATAATATAAGTGGATATCCAGCAATCTCCTACAGGTAAGTTGTCTCAAGGACTTATACACTCCAGTCAAAACTGGAAATTCACTGTTGAAATGTATAGAGGGAATACCCCTTACTTATAGTGGGCAAACATGGTTAATTGTTTGAAAAAGCATTTAATGCTCTTAATCGTAGGGCTCATTTTCACCCTCAAAATGCTAAGTTTTTTGACAAAATAACAACAATCATGTCAGATTTCTGTAGCCTAAACGATCGATTTTCAAAACATTAGTGGAAACAATGGGAAACAGTTTTAAAAAACCTACAGCCCATATGCCTGCTTAGATGTATCCCCAGAAGTACGAGCAATGAAAAGAAAGATCTTCCTTTTAAATACAGTTGACGAGTGGGAGGGTTCACAAAGGTCAAAAAATCTCTACACTTCTGCCGATCGATAAAAAATGTATCATTTATGTTGTTAATTGTCAATAACATGTCGACAATTGGGGAAATATTTTGATACAATGATGGCGTTATCGCATGCACGTTTGACAGATCTTTATCAAATAGGACTGTTTTTTCCAACAATTTTCTAACCATGTATAGCCAGCTTTACTCATGGCTTCAGTCGTTCATCCGGATATTGCTGTGCTGGACAAGTCCACATAGTTCCCTTGTGTTAGTGATCTGGCTGCCTAAGAACCTCTTTTGCTTACCTGTTTATAATGCAAAAGAGAAATAACCAAATACTCCAACAGTAGGTTCTTGCTGTCTCTCACATACACAAGGTCTGATATATGAAGGCAGGGGCGTATCTAGGGTATGACAGCCATTGTAAGTGCCATGGGCGCCATATGAAGGGGGCGCTGGTGAGTGGCTGGGCAGCAATGCACTTACCAGGGTTTGATGGTCTCTTCCTCCCTCCAGGCTCCCGAGCATAGGTGGGATCTCCTTTTCAGCACCTTTGCTAATGGACAATGGCAGCGCTGCAAGTGGGACTATTTCTCATTTCTTACTCCTGTGAGTGTAGTCACTGGTCGCGAAGTAAGCAGGCAGCTGCATTTCCCGATGCTACCTCTATAGTTCCGGCTACAGCAGCCCTGACAGCTGAATATTACTCCTCCGCCTGCTGTCAGGGATGCTATAGCCAGGACTATAGCGGTGGCATCGGGCCGGTGTATTTCTCGACAGTACACCTGGACTGTGGACTCAGTCAGGAGGTGTCTCCTCACAGGCCTTCTGATTTGAGGTCCTATCAGTGCAAAAGCAGAGCCCAGCCACCTGCCCAACAGGAGGGACGGCTGTAGTGCCAGTGCCTTATGCTGAGACTGATTTTCTTGATTAAGATGCAGGCACATTTTTCATGCTTTCCCCTCTCCCTGCAGGCCATGGCTCCTTTGTAGTCTAAATCATATTTTTTTGGGCCCCATGAGATCAAACACAGGGGCCTAGGAGGCTGTAAAATGGGTGGACTTTTTTTTCTAATTCAGCTTGCTGAAATATCAACTCCTCCCCGCTTGTATGTAGTTAATGGCAATAAAGGCTCTCCCATTCCATCTGGTCGGATTGGCAGCGCACAAAGAAGGAGGGGGAACATCAGTTTCTTCCTCTCCTCTGACAACTGAGGCCATAAGTTATGAAGATTTCATCACTTCCAGTATCTGCATTTACCTGGCTGGTACCAGCTATGAAAGCAGCCAATAAGCCTTTGAGGGCAGAGAAGGGATCAATGGGCCTAATAAACCCTAGATTTCTCCATAAAGAGGATATGTCACTACACAAGGTATCACAAGGGATGATAAATATCACTTGAAGACAGCTGAATCATTTTTTGAGGTTAGGGCAGGGCCAGGGATGGATCCAGTGGTGGGGTCATGGGCCCCATCAGGTAGACTGTAGGGGGCCCCATGATATCTAACAGTGGCCCTGGTCTCTGGTAAGGGGGTAGTGGGGGCACAGACTCTGGGAGTGGCTGGGTTTGTCCTCTTGTATATCAGTGCAGTCTTAATTCTCAGTCACACTGTGTGTGGGGGACTGGGGGGCAGCAAAGAAATAAGAGCACAGCCTACTATGCTGGAATTTGTAGTCCCATGGAGGTGGGGAAATGCTCACACATACTGTGGAGGGAGGCTGGTCATATAAAGTAAAAGGCTCTGTGCTGTTACAGGGCTGCCATGGCTGACCTGACCCCTGTCTAGAAATACTTATTGTCTGGCACACTGCTTTAAGGGGGAACTCTGCAGAATCTGGGGTAAAGGGGAACGCTGATGAAAGTGGGATCTCTGGACTCTGTGATAACCAGATACCCCCTCACATCAGAGGCCCCCCTACATTCCAGTCCGCAGAGATCCCCTTTGTGTCAGAGTCCCCCCCCTTACAGTGTATACAAAGATGACCCCAGAGTCCACAGCATTCTTTAGATCAGATTTCCCAGTGTGAAGGGGAACTCTGTGGATTCCGATGTAAGGAGGGCTCTCAGGGAACTCTAAGGGGGGAGCTGTGATATAAGATGTAACGCTATTGACTCCAGTGTAAGGGGTAATTAAATCGCTTGACTTGTAGTTTTGTTAGCTTTTTTTTTGTTAAGGTTATCTGAAAGATGGGTTTCAAATGTTTTGACAGGGGCGCAGTTTCAGTGATTTCCATAGGCGCCATTTTCACTAGATATGCCATGAAGGTTCTACATTCGCCATTTGCATTTAAATTTGCCTTAAGTGGTTGGATCTGATTGGTGCCACATCAACTAGAGAGGGAAAGTTGCAGATCAGTGACATCAGGAAGCAGACCCACACACTGCTCATGTAAGGTGCTCTCTTTAATCGCGCTGCAGTGGATTACATTTATTATTATTACAGATACTTATATAGTGCTGTCAATTTACACATAAAGTATATTATACATTCATATCAGTCCCTGCCATGAAGGAGCTTACAATCTAAGATCCCTAACTCACATTTATACATACACATACTAGGGTCAATTTAGACAGGAGCCAATTAACCCCCCTGGCGGTATTCCCAAGTCTGACTCGGGGTTACATTTTTGTGCTGCGATCGGTAACCCCGAGTCAGACTCGGGCTCGCCTCGCTGGATCCACAGGCAGTGTTTACTTACCTTGTCCCTGGATCCAGCAATGCCACCGTGCTGTGTGAGCGGGATTTTGCTAGATTCACACAGTGCCTCTGTGTGCCGCCGATCTCCGTTCCCTGCGACGTTACGACGCACGGGAAACCGGAGTACAACGCACGGGAGCGTAGAACGGCGCCAAATTTAAAAAAGTAAATAAACACATTACATACAGTATACTGTAATCTTATAGATTACAGTACTGTATGTACAAAATACACCCCCCCCCCCTTGTCCCTAGTGGTCTGCCCAGTGTCCTACATGCACTTTTATAAAATAAAAACGGTTCTTTCTCCCTGCAAACTGTAGATTGTCCATAGCAACCAAAAGTGTCCCTTTATGTCAAAAATGGTTTTAGAGCAGCTAGAAAACAGCGATAATAAATTATAATCACTTGCAGAATTGGGGCGATAGCGATTTGTGGGGAAATTCGTCATAAAAAAATAAAAGTAATGACAGCGACAATTCTGCAACTGAGCAAATTTCAGTGATTTTGATTTGATTACATTATTGAATAATTTTTATTATAATTATATTATTATTTGTTATAATTATTTATAATTATGTATTATATTATAATTTATAATTTTGTTTTCAAAAAAATTTCATACCCGGGATGCCTACTAGACTCTTGTTTGGTCAGATTTAAGTGAGTTATTTCTAAGAATTGCAGGCCTACAATATAAAACGCCAAATTTCCTTGCAAATAATGGTACCGCTTTTAGCACCTTTTTTCTGAAATAATCATTTCGCCAGGGACGTTAACCTACCAGCATGTCTTTTTGGGTGTTGGAGGAAACCGGAGTACACGGAGGAAATCCATGCAAGCACAGGGAGAACATGCAAACTGTTTTAGGGTCTTCTTAACTATGCGACTGATTCATAGAATCAGTTACGCATAGTTAGCCCTAAGATCCGACAGGTGTAATTGTTTTACACTGTTGGATCTTAGGATGCAATACCGCGGCCGCCGCTGGGGGGAGTTTGCATCGTAAACCAGTGTCGGGTATGCAAATTAGTAGTTACGGCGATCCACAATGCTTTTTCGCGTTCGCTACGTCGCTGCAAGTCTAGTTTCCCGCCGCAAAGTTAGTCGTCGTTTTAGGTGCCCTAACTTTACACAGCACACGTATGTGCTGTATAAAGTATGGCCGTCGTTCCCGCGTCGAAATTTAAAAATGTTTCCTTCTTGCGTAAGACGTCCGGGAATACGGAAGTACGCTACGCACGTCGCCGTTCGAAAAAATGACGTCAGTTCGCGCAAAGCACGGCGGGAAATTCAAATGGGAGCATGCGCAGTAGGTCCGGCGTGGGAGCGCG
This sequence comes from Rana temporaria, assembly GCF_905171775.1. Lineage (NCBI taxonomy): Eukaryota > Metazoa > Chordata > Amphibia > Anura > Ranidae > Rana > Rana temporaria. The sequence continues at coordinate 495,347,949 of NC_053489.1, forward strand.
CCTAATTTAAATGGCACACGCCCCTTTGAATTACGCGGGCTTACGCCGTAGGCCGCCGGCGTAAGTTTTCTCGCAAGTGCTTTGTGAATCAGGCACTTGCGATGAAAACTTGCGGCGGTGTAATGTATCTACGATACGTTATGCCGCCGCGATTCTACGTGAATCTGGCCCTAACTACTTAGCCACTGTGAACTTAAATCAAAGAAAGCTGAATGGGCTTTTTGCCCTTCTTAAGCCTCGTGCACACGATCAGATTTTCTGGCCAGAATTGTGTCATGACAGACTGTTGGCTTAAAATCCGACCATTTGTATGCTCCATCAGACAATTTTTGTCAGACTTTCCTCTGACAAATGTTGAATGGCAGGCTTATACATTTTCCATGGATAGCGGTCTGTTGTCAGATTTTCCTATTGTGTGTACAGAAGTCCGTCAGATAAAAAGTACAAACACGCATGCTCGGAATCAATGCTCACCAAACACGGGATTAGCAGAAGGTACCCAAAGGGTGGCGCTCAAGAGATGAAATTTCACGTAGTACGTCACTACGTTCGTGTTTGTTGGCCGACAATTGTGTGCCGTTTGCATGCAAGACAAGTTCATGGCCAAAGCCCTTCGGACAAAAGTCTGACGCTTTGTCTGTGGAATATCCGATCGTGTGTACGAGGCTTTAGTTGCAGCATTTTCTGGATAGCATTAGCAGTTCATTCTTGATTGCACTTATTGCCTGCAATAGCAGTTGAGTCGGTGGCTACATACTTCTGCTTGACATAAACATAGACCGTGGAAGGGGAATCTATTAATCGATGTTTAAAATACAATAGCATAAACAGGGCGCAACAGGCACGTAAACGTGACAAATGTAGACTGTGCCTACTAACACTACACTTTACACATTAGCTGGAACACATGAGCCTAGCAGTAAGATGTCTCTGGAAACTCTATTGTTCTGTTAATAAGCACAGCTACATGTGCAGGATCTGTTAACATCATATTTGTGGATGTTTGTCCTTTTCACTTTAACTGTGCATACAATTTTAAATATCTGGCCAAGTTATGTTGGCCACGATTAGCATTGCAAACATCATAGCCAAAAAAAACACAAATGATTTCACTTGTAAACTTGTAGATAAAATGCCTGTAGTCCTGCCTAATGGTTTCCTTTTCTAGGTGTGTAGCTTACTCAGGGGCACTACTAACACAAATATTTCACCTGCACTCTCCAGCATCCCTATGGACAGGATGAACATAGATGTTAGATTTGGATGTATATTTTCTTGCTCGCAGTTAGTATGTGGTCCCCTTTCCAACCTGTGTGCAGCCTTCCCCGATTATCTCAAATGACTTTCACATGGAGCTGAGGTTAGCCGTTATTTCTTTTGGCTCTTCCCCATTGCAACAGACACTTCCTCTCCGCATTAAAAGGACCAAGTGATGTTCAGCTGACTGGGCTCGGGCCCAGCTCTTGATTTATACATTATTTAATTTCCTTCAGAAAATTGAAAACAGTGCTTTTAGGAATGGAAGTTGATATTTTTCATTTGCCTCAGAACTCTTTTAGGGCTAATATAATCAGCGGTTGCGCATATCAGCTTGTTTATGGAGGCTCGCAGTAATGGAACATGGAGCTAAAGGGCGTTTTATCTGAGTTCAGTAAACACAGGAACAGAGCAGCTCAGACACAGAACAGAATGTCGAGTCTGTAACGCCATGACAGGAGAGACTGTTCAGCGCTTAACCTAGAGACGACAGACGAGGGGATATTATCAATGTAAGGCTTCCTATGCTGTGCAGAACATTGCATCCCTCTGCAAGGTAGCAAAAGCAGCATCTATTTATGTGTCACTATAATAAACAAGACTCGGTTATAAAAACTGCCTTGTGTCACGTGTGGTTAAACAAAATATGGCCTCGGTCTTTTTTATAATGGTGTGTACTTGAACTGGTCATTCCATAAGGATTTTCGGAATCATAATGGAACCTTATCATTGGGGATCTCAGAACAATGGCAGAAATATGTGTGCTCTCCTAGGCAGGGCCAGATGTTCGGAACTGCAGCATGTAGGCACACAAACTTAAGCTGGCCATAAACAGAGCAAATGTGAGTGAGTGAGAAACTTATATAGCGCAGCACATGCAAACTGAATCGCCTCTGGGCGCTTAGTATCCTTTCCCTACTGTACTTTTGCCCTCAGAAAAGATGGGTTTTGAGTTTTTTCTGAAGGCCAGGTGATTCACCTCCAACCGGATGCTGATTGGTAGAGCGTTCCATAGTCTAGGTCCTTGGATTCCAAATCTTCGTTCTCCTTTGGACTTGTATCTGGCTTTGGGTATCTGGAGTAGATTTTGGTTGGCGGATCGCAGAACGCGATTGGGGTTGTGACATTTTAATTTTTTGCATAGATATTGGGGGGCATTTCCTTGAACACACTTATGTGTCAGACAGAGTGCTTTAAAATGTATTTCCTGCAACCACACAGTCAGTGTTGATGGGGGAATCCCTACCGCTGAGCCATTGTGTTCTCCCAATGGGGGTGCAGGGGAAGCCGTCCCCGCCGGGAGAACACAGAGATTATTGCTAGCGGCTATAACAGCCACTTACAATAATCACAATGAAAGTCCGGCGGGCTGGTTGTACCCAAGTTGATCAATCAATCAACTTTGGTACATTCAGCCTGCCCATATACGGTTCGAATCTTGGCCGGTTCCTACTGATATGGCTGGGATTCGAACCGTCTATGGCTGGCTTAAGGGCAACAAAGTTTTTTACTTTTATACATATATATTTTTGTGTGTTTTACTGGTCCTAACCTGGTCAAGAATGCAAAAACAATAAGTAAGTAATGCCTTGTTTCCACTGAACGGAACGATTCGGGTCAGTAGATTTGGAACGGTTTAGAACGGACCGGTCTATTCTCGTGAGCGTTTCCACTGCAAATCGGACCGTCGGGAACATACAGGATTTAGAAAAAATGCCTAGCACGCCCACCAATCAGTGAAATGTATTGCATCTCCGCCCTAATGGAACCGTTCCATTTTCTATGGCCCCACATCTGAAGCAGGACCCAGAATGGTCCGGTACGGTTCGGTTTAATGGCACACTTTCATAATGGAAACACCCAAAATAGCGAACCGAACCGTACCGAACCGATCCGCTCAGTGGAAACGAGGCATAAGGTTATGGGGTGATTGTGTTCCCACTGATAACAAAAAATGTGTGGCTGACAACTATACAGTGAAAAGTCTCTTCTTTACCTCTGCTACCTGCAAGCATGTGCCTAATGTTAAAAACCTGGCCCAGATCTTAGGGCAATGACACATCCATGTATGGTAACCCAACTTCAGCAAGTGTGACTGATACCTCCCTTTGCAAGTCACTATTATCATATATATTTGGGATGTATAGAACAAAGAAGAGTCAATGTTTTTACCTTAAAGACCTATTTGGGGTGCTTTGGTATAAACAAGAAATAAAATATGTGGCATAGAACCATGATTAATGACTGCAAAAAAATTGCCTAGAAGGAATTTCTATTATGTCCATCATCTGAACATCGAAAGGCAGGGAGTAAAACATAGATAGTGTACAAAATTTGTCTCTCAGCCCCATCTTTGCGGAAGCGGCACCCATTGATCAATGCTTACCAAATTAAATATTTTTTTCTGGATAGAAGAAAAAAGGGATGACACCCTAGGTGTCATGAAGGGAAGTAAGAAGGAAAGGAGACATTAGGAAAGGAGTAATAGAGGGGAGGGTAAAGAGCTTTGGCGGGGTCATGACACATGGCTTCAAACTCTTGTTTAGGAAGCTGCTCAAGCGTATGTCAAATAATCATCCAAGAACCAGAACATATCCCAATATAGCCAGCGTGTGTTGTTTTCCTCCACCCTGTCCCTAAGGGCAGCTGTCAGGTGTTCCATCTGATGAATATCGCTCACCCTGGTGAACCACTGTGACACCATAGGTGGAGATTGTTGTTTCCACATGTTGGGGATGCATGCCCTGGCTGCATTCAGAAGGTGTTTCAGTAAGGATTTACGATATCGCTTACTGGACATAGGGGTCAAATTGAGGAGCACTGCTGCCAGGTTGTCATAGAGGGAAACATCAGTAAGCTTGTTAATGATCTGCAGGACCTGCTGCCAAAAAGAGGCCAGCTTCGGACAATCCCAAAAGATGTGGAGTAGTGTACCAGTCTGGGTACCACATCTCCAGCATAACGGGCTATGTCCTGGAAATATGGAAGCTAGTACCAATGGAGTCCTGTATCAGCACGTCAAGATTTTAAATGTGATCTCCTGATATTTGCTGCACAAGGAAGACTTAGCAAAGAAGTGGCTATAGTTCTTTTGATCCTTTGTGAATGTAACGTTGAGGTCTCTTTCCCACTTCCTCGAATACGGGGGATCGTGTTGAGATGTGACGGCAAATAAAATACTGTAACAACAGGATAGAGATTTCCCTAAGGGCTCATCTCCCAAGCACATGTCCTTAAATGAAGTGGGTTGTCTACGGAAACAACCATGGTCTTGGAGGGACCGATGAAAGTGGAACAATTGAAAAATCTTCCACTTGCCTAAAATAGAGGAATTGAGGGCAGGGAGTAAAACATAGATAGTGTACAAAATTTGTCTCTCAGCCCCATCTTTGCGGAAGCGGCACCCATTGATCAATGCTTACCAAATTAAATAATTTTTTCTGGATAGAAGAAAAAAGGGATGACACCCTAGGTGTCATGAAGGGAAGTAAGAAGGAAAGGAGACATTAGGAAAGGAGTAATAGAGGGGAGGGTAAAGAGCTTTGGCGGGGTCATGACACATGGCTTCAAACTCTTGTTTAGGAAGCTGCTCAAGCGTATGTCAAATAATCATCCAAGAACCAGAACATATCCCAATATAGCCAGCGTGTGTTGTTTTCCTCCACCCTGTCCCTAAGGGCAGCTGTCAGGTGTTCCATCTGATGAATATCGCTCACCCTGGTGAACCACTGTGACACCATAGGTGGAGATTGTTGTTTCCACATGTTGGGGATGCATGCCCTGGCTGCATTCAGAAGGTGTTTCAGTAAGGATTTACGATATCGCTTACTGGACATAGGGGTCAAATTGAGGAGCACTGCTGCCAGGTTGTCATAGAGGGAAACATCAGTAAGCTTGTTAATGATCTGCAGGACCTGCTGCCAAAAAGAGGCCAGCTTCGGACAATCCCAAAAGATGTGGAGTAGTGTACCAGTCTGGGTACCACATCTCCAGCATAACGGGCTATGTCCTGGAAATATGGAAGCTAGTACCAATGGAGTCCTGTATCAGCACGTCAAGATTTTAAATGTGATCTCCTGATATTTGCTGCACAAGGAAGACTTAGCAAAGAAGTGGCTATAGTTCTTTTGATCCTTTGTGAATGTAACGTTGAGGTCTCTTTCCCACTTCCTCGAATACGGGGGATCGTGTTGAGATGTGACGGCAAATAAAATACTGTAACAACAGGATAGAGATTTCCCTAAGGGCTCATCTCCCAAGCACATGTCCTTAAATGAAGTGGGTTGTCTACGGAAACAACCATGGTCTTGGAGGGACCGATGAAAGTGGAACAATTGAAAAATCTTCCACTTGCCTAAAATAGAGGAATTGAGGGCAGGATACAAGACTGGAGGCTTGATCCACTCAAGAAAGGGGCCAATAAAGGTAGAAGCTCTAACCAAGCTCAGGTCTGGAAAGCTTTGTCAGAGAGACCCAGTACAAGATCTCGGTGGCCAATAATAGGTGTCAACGGAGAGAGAAAGCTGGACATCTCCGCTATCCTGTAGTATCGGCGAAGTTCGTGCAAAGTGGATTTCGATCAAAGGGTATGGAGAGGAACATTGGGAGTACTGAGTCCTACTCCATGGTAGGTCAGCTAAGGGGGTCGACCCTAATTCCTGTTCCAAGGAGACCCATAATTTATAGGTTGAATGTCTGCACCAGTTTACCACTCTATTCATGCGGACCGCCGTGCAATATAGAGCTGGGTCAGGGAGGCCAACCCCCCCTCTGAGCTTTGGTCACTGCAAAAGTGATCTCTTTAGCCATGATGGCTTACCCTGCCAAACATAATTAATATAAATCATTCGGAGATTGCGAAAAGAACTCTGCGGTATCCTAACTGGCAGTGCTTGTAAAAGATACAGCAGACGCGGCATGATGTTCATCTTTAAAACATTGCATCTACCGAATCAAGAAACTGCCAGCGTCTTCTATATGTCTAGGTCTATAAAAAAAAAGTTTCAGAAAAGGCTGGAAGTTGTATTGGAAAATAAGGTGGAGGTTGGAAGGAATCTTGGTGCCCAGGTATTGGATAGCTTGAGGAGCCCAGCGGAAGAGGAAGTGGCCACTAAGGCGAGATAGAGAACTAAGAGTCGTTAAGCACTTCAGACTTTTGCAGATTTACCTTAAAGTTTGACAGGTCACCATACTCGCATACTGCAGATAAAAGGACCGGAAGAGAGACAAGCGGCTCTGATATATAAAACAGTAAATCGTCCGCATAAGCAGCAATTTTATGGTGGTATGTGCCGATTTCTAGCCCTCTGATGTCGGGCTTGAGCCTAATGTGTTGCAACAGAGGTTTTAAATAAAGTATGAAGAGCAGCTGGGAAAGTGGGCACCCTTGTTTTGTTCTGTTACTTATAGCAAAGGATTTGGAAGTGACTCCATTCACCTTTACTGTTGCAGTAGGGGTCGAATAAATAATAGAAATACAAAATAGGATAGCTGCCGGCATCCCAATATGTCACAAAGGTGGCCAGAAGAAAAGTCCAATTCACCCTGTCGAACGCTTTTTCAGCATCTGTAGACAACAGGATGAATGGAGTGTTAAGATGCTTGGCCCTTGCTATTACATCAATAGTCCATATAGTGTTGTCCCGGGCTTCTTTGTTGCGGATAAACCCGACCTGATCCAAGGGGATTATACGCTGGAGAACTGAGCCCAGTTGCTCAGCCAGAATTTTCGTGAACAATTTGAGGTCACAATTAAGCAGAGATGGGCCTTCAGCTGGCACAAAGGGGCAGGTATTTTCCTGGCTTGGGGATTACAGTGATACTTGCCTGTAAGAGGTCTGTTGAAATGGCATGGTGATCTAAAATTGCATTAAAGGTGGTAACAAAATGGATTGCTAGATTGCTCTTGAAAGGTTTTGTAATATGAAATTGTGAAACCATCAGGACCAGGTGCTTTCCCCGCTGGGGACCCAGCCAGGGTGCTTGTGAGGTCTTCTGTGGAAATAGGTTGCATTTCTTCCTCATTAAGAGAGGGCAAATTTGGAGCTCCAAGATAGGCATCTATTGCCTTCAATCTGTCTGAGGGCTGGGCCATGGGAGAGGGGGAATGTAGGTTATAAAGTGCAGCATAAAAATCATGGAAGGACTCCGCAATCTCCAGTGACTTATGGATTTTGGTGCCCGTGGGAGTGGACAATGCTGGGATGTAGGACAGAATAAGTTGGATTCGAATGGCGTTCGCCAATGATCTGGTACATTTGTCTCCATATTCATAGAAAACTCTGCAAGCCTTCAAAAGCTTGTTTTTGGCCTGAAATAATGAGTGTTTCCTGATTTGCTCTCGTATACGAGTTACCTCTGCCACTAGGACTTGGTCTGAGGGAGTTTTATAACGCTTTTCACAATCATATAGTTTGGATAAAAAAACAGACAGAATTTTCGCTCTATCTGTGTTGATTCTGTGACCATGTTTAATAAGCACTCCTCTAATGTAGCACTTATGTGCGGATAATATGGAAAGAGGATTGGAGACAGAATCCTTGTTAGTCTCGAAAAAGAGGTCCAGCGCTAGCAAAATATCTGCTTTATACTCAGGGTCCTGTAAAAGGAATTAATTTAATTGCCAAGTGGCGGATCTAGGTGTCAGGTATTGCAAGGCTAATTCCACTGAGATTGAAATATGGGCACCAAAGACCATCTGGATCGTAGCGTGGGAGACCAGGAAAAGGTCTATCCAAGAGTATGAACCAGTGAGAAAAAGGGTATAGTCTCTTTCCTGTGGATGAAGGATACGCCAAATGTCAATGAGTTGGTGAGAGTGAAATGAGTTTCCTGTAAGAACACAACTTGAGGGCGCTGTCTCCATAGGTCAGCAAGACAACTGGATCACTTTTCAGGAGCATTAAGCCCTTCATGTTCCAGGACAGGAATTTAATTTTCATTTTAGAAAAGTGGGTTCCAGCCATCGACCCTCGCCAAAACTTGGAACAATGGGTGGAGTGGGGTAGAGTGGGACAGAGGGGGGGTAGAGAGGAGGAGGACAGGTTAGGCTGAGGGATGGAAAAGGAAGAGAAGGGGGGAGGGGGAAGAACTGTAAAAGAAGGCAAAGAAATTAGAGGATATAAAAGGAGGAAGAAAAAGTGTGGATGAGGTGGGTGAGAACTATTTCTCCAAAAGGAGGACTCCTGTCAAAAAGGGCAGTAAAGGCCTAGTGGGGGAAGAGGTAAGGCACTTCAGAGACTGAGCCCCTGGGCCACAGGGATCCCCCATGCAGCCCAGTGCCAGGAGTGGCCTACACAAGGGCAGAACTAAAGAATTGACTTCTCATTAATATTTTTAAAAAAAAGAATACAAAGAGTGGTAAAAAAGGGTTGAGTATGCAAACCCTAACTTCAACAACTCAACAGAGGACAGCGAAAGAGGGGCACCCGAGGAGCCGGTGACAAGGGGCACCAGAAGCACTTTGTGTCTGCCAGATTATAATAGCAAGGCTCTTGACCAGAGGTGGCTCTAGGCTTTGTGAGGCCTTAGGCAAAACTTAGACATGAGGCCCCGCCCATGCCCATAATGGGCGTGTGGGAAGTTTTGTGTGATGGTTTGTGTGATGCTTGGTACAGTACCTTACATGCCAGCAGGATGTTCATGACGGCCAGCAGCAAGCAGGGTCCATTCTTGTTCTGTGTGGGGACAGTGTTCTGCTCATTCCAGAGGATATGTTTGCTGTGAGATTGAGTGGTCCCTGGCCTGCCAACACCTTCTGCCCATCCTCGTTTTCTGTGCCCCAGTTAGCCTGTCCTCCGGTCCTGGGAGATGTTCAGAGCTCTTCTCCCTCCAGGGCTATCAGTCCTTCCTACCGAAGGTGTGACAAAAAAGGGGCCCAGGCATTTTAGACTGAGCAGTCCATGAGACTGGTCCCTTCCCCGCTCTCCATCCTGACCGATCCACTGCAGCAGTCGATGGGAGAAAGGAGACTGGAACCTTGCAGAGCTGCAGGAGGTGAGGGGGGACCCGAGAAACAGCACAGGGGTGGTGGATTGCATGGGGGTGAGGCAGAGAGCACTGGGGGGTAGAGAGCAGCTGGGCTGAGAGCACAGGGTGTAAAGCACTGGGGGGGCAGAGAGTAGGGGGAGCTGAAGAGCACTGGTGAGGCAGAGAGCACTGGTGTGGGGGGGCAGAGAGCACTGGGGGGCAAAGAGAATGGGTAGAGTACGGGGGGGCTGGGGAGCCCGGTGGGTTGGAGAGCACCGTGGGGTGGAGAGCACTAAGGAGAAAAGCCAGGGAGCACATGGGGGGCCAAAGAGCATGGTGCGGCGGAAAGCACTGGGGGGAGCCAGGGAGCACATGGGGGGGCAGAAAGCACTGGGGGAGCTGTAAAGTATGGTGTGGTGGAGAGCATGGGGGGCGGAGAGCAGTGGGGGAGGAACTGGAGAGTACGGTGGGGTGGAGAGCATAGGGGGAGCCAGAGAGCACATGGGGGCAGGCAGAGAGCACTGTGGGGGGGGACTGGTGAGCATGTGGTGTGGAGAGCACCAGGGAGGGAAACCAGGGAACACATGGGGGGGCCGGAGAGCACTGGGGGATCTGGAATGCATGGTGTGGTGGAGAGCATGGTGTGGCAAAAAGCACTAGAGGGAGCACATGGGGGGCTGGAAAGCAAGGTGAGGTGGAGAGCAGATGGGGGGCTGAGAGCATGGTGGGGTGGAGAGCAGATGGGGGGCCAAGAGCATGGTGGGGTGGAGGAGATCATGGGGGGTGGAGCCAGGGAGCACATGAGGGGACCGAGAGCATGGTGGGGTGGAGTGCACAAGGGGAGTCGGAGGAGATCATGGGGGTGGAGCCAGGGAGCAAATGGGGTGATGGAGCCCATGCTGGGTTGGAGAGCACAGAGGGGGGCCAGAGCCAGGGAGCACATGGGGTGATCGAGCGCATGCAGGTTGGAGAGCACAGGGGAACCAGAGGACATTGTGGGGGCGGAGCCAGGGAGCACAAGGGGGATCGAGTGCATGGTGGGGCCGGAGGAGATCATGGGGGGCGGAGCCGGGGGGCAGCAAAAAAAAGCTGGATAGGAGGAGAGGCGGGGCCGCTGCATATAGAAGAATAGGTCTTTCCATATTCCTCTTGCGGCCGGTGAATGCTTGTTTCTCCTTCCCCTCCTGCAGACATTCAGGAGCAAAATATACACTCACAATAACTAAGATGCAGTTCCTGTTTTTGAGGATTAAATTTCATTGTCCTTAGGAGCTTGTCGTCTTCTGGTCTGCCAGTTGGAATCGCAGTGGGTTTGCTATTGCTCATTGGTAAGGCGAAAGCAAACCAATTAGGGAGAGGCACTGGAGGTATCTCAAGCGACTTGAAGATTGGAAGAGTCGAGGGATGCCGAAGAGCGTACGATCGGTCTCCCCTGCGTGAAATCAGATGAAATCAGTTCACCAAACTTTTCCAGCATGGGCTTCATACATCAGCATACATCAGCACATCTGGAGGGTCCTCTGGGATATATCTATTAAAAGAAGGACCTGTGCACCATCAAAGTCCATGGGACCCCTGTGCCAAGCCCGTTGAAGGATGTCCTCCTTTACAAAGTAATTGTGCAGGCAGCAGAGGACATCTCTGGGTCTGTCTTCGGCGGGACTACTGGGTCCTAAGGTCCTGTGGACTCTGTCAATAGCGATGGTGGTCTCAGGGGGGCACTCCAAATACTTATTAAATATAGCAGTTACCATTGTTTTGAGATCTGTCTGTCCAGTGGCTTCTGGCCACGAATTCTGATGTTGCGTCTGCGATTTTCAAAATCAGATGCAGTTGTGCAACTTGGTCTGACACCTCGTTGCGTGCCAATTGTAAACTGGAGACTTCTTGATGGATCGTGTCAGTTTCTGATGGGGAAACTCGAGTGCTCACCTCTGCTACCTCCTGTTTAAGCCCCATGAGCTCTATGCGGAGTCCTGTCTCTACATGGGAGGCTAGTGAGTCAAAGTCCCCTAAGGTAGGTAATTTCTGCAAGAGGGCCCACAGGGTCTGGTCAGGGAGAAATGCAGAAGGGGACTCCTGTGAGGGCAGCATTATGAGTACACCCTGTGGATGTAATTTGCGCTGCTAAGGTCAGTGGCACGCCTGAAGCAGGGATCTGATACTGGGAGGTCTGGGAGCACAATGGAGCCCTGTGCCTGGCCAATGTGTGGAGAGGTGAGCGGACAATTTCCTCCCCAGGGCTACAGAGAGATGTGAGGGACAGTGAGCGGGGCAGGCAAGATGAGAGATCGCTTGCAGAAGAAAATGGAGGCATGTCATTGCCGCGATCTGACCTCTCTCCCCCTTCAGGCAGACTGAGCTCCGTCCTCGTGGCAGGTGTCGGCACCATCTTGACTGGGTCTGGGGTGGATTCAGCCGGCTGCACCGGGATTAGGAACTGTTCCGTGGAGGCAGTGGGATTCAGTATTTGCGATACCACTTCCCTGTCTTACAGGGCAATGTGGGGAGAAGTAAATATGCAATAAATCTGAATAGGTAAGCCGCTGGAGAGCCACGGACCAGAAGCTCAGGGAAGACATGTCTTCACGTTTCCATGTCGAGACCACACCCCAAAATATCAGTTTATAAGTGTTTACAGTGACAATCACATCTATGACTAAAATAAGTCCATTATTGAGTTACATGCAAAAATCTGTACAATTTACACAGGAATTTATCCTGAAACTTATGAATTAGGCCAGGGGTCTCCAAACTTTCTAAGCAAAGAACCAGTTTACTCTTTATGGGGGCCAGGCTGTTGCCAGTGGAAGTTGAAAATTGGTATCAATAAAAGAATATATATTAATAGTTGCCCCAAGGGCTAGATAAAGGCAAACAAAGGGCCACATCCGGGCTGCAGTTTGGAGATCACCGAATTAGATCATGCAAATACTGTGTAGCGCCCCCTTACTTTCAGTATGGGCACTACGCTAAAGTTAGTGGGGAATGGGAGAGTTATTTGCTCCCATTCACAATTTGTTAAATTGCAGGGCTGCTGTCATTCCGGAACTGTCCTGTGGGTCAGTCTGTGTTCCAGGGGTGCGATCCCACCCCTGGGCGACAGTTGGCGCTAGAGGGGTTCTGGCAGAGCCACTTTTCCCCAGCAGCCAATTAGAGGAGTTCTTCCCTCGCTGGGCATGCTGGCCAGGGGTATATCTGTGACAGACGCCATTGATTCTAGGTCCTTTTTTCCACGGGGTCCGAGTTCCAGGTGCGGCATCCACCTTCAGGGTGCGCGCATTCATGGACCCCGCCACCATGGCCTACCTGACCAGAGTTGCGCACCATGCGGAGCTTCATCCTGATGATGAAAGGGGCCCCAGCGACTTGCTGGGTCCTGAACTTTGCTAAGAGGATCCCAAGCTGAGGGCGGCGCGGTGGGGAATCGACTCAGGGAGAACCTAGAGAGAGGTTGTCCAGGAGGCCTGAACGAACCATCGGGGATCTGGTCACCACGATACTGACAGGTACATTGCAGCTGTCAACCAGTGACTTTAACTGAATTTACTGGGAGGATTCACTCAGTCCAATTATTACACCAAAAATCGCTAGGCCTGTGGCAGAGGTCCAGAGTCAAGCCTGTGGCAGAGGTCTGTTCCTCCCAGCGATTTACAAGTGCCACTTCGGCTGCCAGACTTGTGGCAGAGGTCTGTCCGGGGGCACTTTACCCACTCTGGCTAGAGTGGCGACGAATTGATCTCATTATCACTGAGAGCAGGACTGCTCTCTTCATATCCAAGGCCTGATACTAAAGTTGTTCTCATGCTTCATCAACCTTTCCTATCTTGTCTTATGTTGATGTTGGCCATGTTGGGTCTTGGAGTAAAGCATTGAATAAAACCCAATTGATGACTGGACCTTCGCTCATTGCCTCAACTCACTAGTATCACCCCTAGACACCCTGCAAGGTAACTCAATACGGCGATCCCACAAACAACCAGCGGCTCCTTCGGGGGTAGCACTACTACTGGATATGTACAGAGTGTTATAATGCCATGGGTAAATATAGGGACAACTAAAATGAGGATGTAATTAAAGAAAACCTGTACTGAGAGACATTTATACATTGCCACTAATGAATACTCCTACTAAATGCTGCTTGCTTATCCATCATGCTGATTCAGTGGCCTTAATGTTTTATGAGCCATTGACTCGGAACAAGTACACAGACTAATGCCGCGTACACACCATCGTTTTCTGCGATGGAAAAAAACGTCATTTTCAAAAACGTCAATTTAATTGACCGTGTGTGGGCAAAAACGTCGTTTTATGTCTTCTAAAAAACGACAGAAAAAAATTGAAGCATGCTTCAATTTTATGTGTCGTTTTTGGCCGACGTCGTTTTCTGTGTTCTAAACATTGACCGTGTGTACGTAAAAACGTCGATTTAAGCCCGCGCATGCTCAGAAGCAAGTTAGGAGACGGCAGCGCTCATTCATGTAAAACGACTGTTCAGAATGGAATCAGCACATTCGTTAAGGTGTTTTTCAGCTTATAGACAAGAAAATAAACCGCATCTTTAACCCCTGCTTTTAACTGCTACCCAGAAATGGACGTTTGTTGCGGCTGATCTTGTTGCATAGTTATGACAAGCTTTTAATTAGTTTCTTTCTTGTTTGATAATGTTTATGTTTGTGTTCTGTTATTTAGTTGTATCTTCCATCTTAAACATTTTAAATATATATATTGGTCCACCTTTTATTTTTTTTTTAAATTTTTCTCACCAATTTGATTAGTAATCTCTATTATTTTTTTATTTAGGAGTGTGTGAAGTGTCTGCAACAACCTAATTTTTTAGTTTACTCACCCACAAGCATGTTTTTTTACCTTGTTAATGTTTTCATTATTTTTTTTGTCATGGGTCTGCCCACTCAATACTGATCTCTCAAATCTACAATAAAGAAACATGTTTAAATTTGGCTGAAAATTAAATTTTTATTTTAGTCTTCATAAAAATTTAGAAAAAAAAAAAGTGGCAAACCAAAAACACAACATAATAAAAACAAAGATGCCAGGGTAGGCAGCACTTTAGAGCATGCTTGTTTTTTTCTGAAAACAAGGGTCCCCGAAGCCACAAATACAGCCTGTGAGTCCACATAAAAATTCCATCAGGGGCACCGTATTATTTCTTCGCCCTTTTCTTCCCAGCAGCCTTCCCTGCAGTCTTCCCTGCAGCCTTCCCGGAAGCCCGAGTCCTTGGGGGCTGGGTTCCTGGAGGAGATGAGGTGGCAGGAGCCATAGCAGCCTCATGAGGTGGAGAAGCAGGAGCAGGTGGAGGAGCAGGAGCAGGTGCAGGAGCAGGAGCAGGAGCAGGAGCAGGAGGAGCAGCAAGGACAGGAGGAGCAATCCGCACAATGTGGGTGTCGTCATCGAGCTGCCCCAGGGATGCCATGGTTATGGCTTCGAACATGAGGAGTTCGCAGCGCACACGCTGGCTCTGCTCCAGATTGTACAGCTTGGCTGCAATGAGCGCTGCGAACCCCTCAACTTCACTGGGTGGCTCTCGGATGGCTGCAGTAGCTTGGCGAAGCAGGCCCTGGGTCTCCTCCTCCATCTGTCGCATACTCCTGAGCCGTTTATTGGGATTGCGGAATGGAGGGATCCGGGAGATGGTATCCCGCCGGCGTGCCTCCTGGGTCCCACTGGGGCCTGCCACCTCCTGGCTCCCAGTGGGCTCTGCCACCTCCTGCCTTGCAGTTGGCCCTGGCTCCTCCTGGCTCCCTGTGGGCCCTGTCTCTTCCTGGCTCACTGTGGGCCCTGGCTGTTCCTGGCTCCCTGTGTGCCCTGGCTGTTCCTGGCTTGGGTCTGCCTGTGTATGAAAAAAAGGAACATATGTTATTTGTGTTTGTCATTAATCACACACATTTTTACAATCATGAGTGATGCAAATTGAATGTCAATATATATTACACACAGGGTCGCCATCCTTAATTATGTGGCCCCTTAAACACCTTCAGACATGGTCCCCCTGGAATTATGTGGGTTGTTGCATGCCTAATTTAGTAAATAAGTGGCCTTTTACCCAAAAATTAGGTTAATCAATTTAGTGTCAACTAGATAGTACTCAAAAAGGGTGTCTTCCATCTGGGACCCCTTGCAGGTGTATTGCGTTACTCCCCCCCTACTGGCCTATCTGAAAATGCCACCCACTCCTTCATCAACATTATTAATTTGCCCATTTTGACCCCATCATGTTTTCCCACTACTGACTATTGATCCTATCCCTAAACTTTACGAGATTCACATAGAATTTAGAACAATAGTAACATACATTTACCATTATTACTATACTTGTCATATACTAACTAAATTCAAACAAAAAACACATACCATTCTCCACGGCTCACAATTGGGGTCCTCCAGGAACTCTTCCTCTTCCTCCGAGCTTGTCTGCTCTTGTCTGCAGGGAAGACTGGAGGATTGGCTGCTGGGAAGCTGGGAGCTACCTCTTGGGGGAAGGGTAGACAGGGATGGCCTGGTCTCTATGTGGTCGTCCAGGAACTGCAGCTGACTGTAGTACCACAGGGTTGGTTTGTAGATGGAGTCAGCTGCAGCCCCAGACCTCATTGAGGCCAGGACTTGGACCCGTTGGGCCCTGTAGGTGCCCCTGATGGAATTGATTTTATTTTTCACAGTGGCTGTTGTGGCGTTGGGGACCCTTGTTTTCACAAAAACAAGCATGCTCTGTCTAGCTTTCTCCCTGGCATCTTTGTTTTTATTTAGTGTGCTTTTGGTTTGCCACAGAACTGGATGTTCTTTCCATTTTTGGATGAAGTCTGTGAGGAAGTCCGCATCCTTGAAGGCATCCATTCTTTCTGCACATGAAACAGAAGCCAAAACATAATGTAATTAAAGGCACTAGCTTACTTCCCCTAACTAGCCCACAAACTCATTCCCTATTCACTATAATAAAGTCGGAATTAAAAACTTACGTCTCGTCGTTATTAGGAAAGATCGGGAATTACGACTTCTTCCACAGACTATGCAGGCCGTTTCCAAACACGTCCCATCCCTTTTACACTACGCACGCGTGACGCTCCGCACGACACCCCGCCCCTGACGTTCGGTATCGTCCTTTCCACGCCCCTTCTCTGTCGTTTGGTGAGGGAGAAAAGATGGACAACATGGAGGTGTATTCCAGCTCAAGCCAGGAGGCAGGCCAGGCCCAACCACGCCGCAGATTCCGCTGCAGAGCCTCCAACATGTCATTTAATGAAATGGTGGAGATGGTCACCATATTGAGGAGGGAGGACTATGATGCCAAGCATGGCCCCTACATGCATCCCAATAAAGTAAAAGCACAAATTATGGAGAAGGTCATCCGTAGGCTCCAGCGGAAGTTTGGTAAAACCAGGAGCAGAGAGCACCTGCGCAAAAGGTGGTCGGATTTGAAAAAAAGGGAACCCCACCAACTTTACCGAATTAATAAGGTGATTCGAAGAAGAAGTAAGTTTTTTCCATGTGTATTTAATTATTTTTGTGTGTTCTTTGTGCCCTTTTTTTTTTGTGCCAGGTTGACCATAAAATGAATATTATGAATGTGGACGCATGATGCAGTCGTCGTAGTCGTCGTTCATTCGGTGACTTTCAATAATCCAAGACCATATTAACGAGAAATGGCATCATGCCTAGTTGGCATGTGCAAAGGGGAGTTGAAGCACTGTATCTGATCAAAAATCGTAAATTGAGGAATTGTGGGCGAATGAACGACGACTCCTATGACCAATTAGTCGACACAAATATGAAAGTTGTGACATTTTTGGGGCTTAAAAAAAAGGTGTATTCAATTCTGGAATAGATGGAAATGTGTTTCAGCTTATTTTAGAAGAAACGTAAATACCTTGAGATTCACAAAAAGGAGCGTTTGCTACTCCTTTTTTTATTGAACATGTGTACTCAGTAGCACAATTGTTTGTCACAATCACAACCTATGTTGGGTCACACACAGGGGTGAGCAGATCCAGGGGAGACTTGTTTAGCTTACATATCTAAACGTAAAAATGGTGTTAACTGATTTGAGATTACTTTGTGAATGGATTAAATATTGGTCTATTTTATTGATAATTGTTTAAAAATCAACAATAGTGACCTTTTGTTTAGCATTTTTTAATTTTTGGGTGTCATTTCAGGCCGCTCGTAATGGTTGAACCTCATGTTTTCCCTTTCTTCAATCTTGTAGGGCACAATGAAGCACAAAGGCAGGAGGCACAAGCCAATCAAGCCACACCCCCGAGGGATGTAGAGGAAGAGGAACCTGCCTCAACATCCGGTAAAGTAACATCTACCACATTTTCTGTGAATATAGATATAGGCATACAATCTTTTAACACATGTTTTGGTTCCACATTTCAGGAGGAAATCGGGCTGGTCAGGGACTGGACACGTATAGTGCCCAGCTCCTCATCGGCGAGGTTCTCACCTGCAGGGCCCAAGTTGAGGACATACGTCTGGCCTGCCGTGAAATACGCCACAAAGCCAAGACGCTGGAACGGCAGCTAAAAAATTTTATTAATGTTTTGGGGAGGGTTTAATTTTTGGTGTATTTTCTTTTTTCCTTGAATTTAAAAAAAAAAAAAAAAAAAAAAAAATTATATTTTCTAATAATCAAAAAAGACCAAAAAAAATAAAAAAAATATTATATTTTGTAATAATCAAAAAAGACCAAAAAAATAAAGAAAATATATTATATTTTGAAATAATCAAAAAAGACCAAAAAAAAAAAAATAAAAATTATATTTTGTAATAATCAAAAAAGACCAAAAAAATTAAGAAAATATATTATATTTTTAAATCATCAAAAAAGACCAAAAAAAAAATAAAATGATTTGTTGTACTAATCAAAACTAAAAAAGTAACAAATAAATAACATTTTGGACTCCAAACAATTTGTGTGTAGTTATTGGTATCAATGCAGACTCATTCAATTAATCAGGCATATTTGTAGAGTTATTAAGATTTAACACTCATGGGAATTTATTACATCCCAAACACATGGCTGGATGAGAACCTACGAAAAAGAAACATTACCCCCCAAAACTTACAAATAACTAAAATCAAAGAAATAAACACTGTTTCATCAAACAAAAAGTAAATTTATTTTTTTAAACAAGATCAGGCATTGCAATGGCCCCCCTCCCCATAAAATAGTCCACATAGGATTGACGCACTGCACGTGCGGTTTGGGGGGCCAAGCCTCTATGGCTAGCCTGATGTCCCGGCTCCGGAGCCACAAGATCAGCCTCATCAGGCAATACCGTCAGGTACGTTTGAGAATTTCTTTTCAAAAAATTGTGCAAAATGCAACAAGATAGTATAATATAATTCCACTTGTATTCCGCCATGTTTATTGCTGTTAAAAACAATCTGAATCGGCTGGCCATGATTCCAAAGGCATTCTCTACCACACGTCTTGCCCTGGCCAGCCGATAATTAAAAACCCTCCTCTCATGGGTGAGGGTGCGTACGGGAAATGGCCTCATGAGGTGGGGACCCAAACCAAAAGCCTCATCTGCTACAAACACGAAGGGCAGACCCTCTTCGTTCTCCTCCGCAGGTGGCAATCCTAGGTCCTCCAACCGAAGCCGTTGTGCGAACTCCGTCTCCGCAAAGACACCGCCGTCCGACATCCGGCCATTTTTCCCAACATCCACGTACAAAAACTCGTAATTTGCTGAGACCACCGCCATCAAAACAACGCTGTGGAATCCCTTATAATTGAAGAAATGGGATCCACTATGGGGTGGGGGCACAATGCGGATGTGCTTGCCATCAATGGCTCCTCCACAGTTCGGAAAGTTCCAACGCTGGGAGAAGTCCGCTGCCACAGTCTGCCATTCCTGTGGCGTGGTGGGGAACTGGATAGAAAGAAAAAATAAAAAACATTAGAACAAAGATTTTAAACAGAATATAGCTAAAATTACAAGGGATCCCACCAACAATTCAACAAAAAAGGTTAGTATTAAAAAAAAAAATGTGAACAATTAAGCATATTAATCACCCCCCTCTGATGTTTAAAAAATATATTTAGGGGGAGTGGGGCTCAAGATGAGATGAGAAACAACCCCCCAAAAAATATCTAAATAAGAAAAATAATTATTAGTATGTATTTCAAAAATCTAGGGGGGGGGGTTTGGACAATGGAGGCCACAAATAAACGGGGATATAGGGACACACAAAATGCAGCACTACAATGGAGGCCACAAATAAACGGGGATATAGGGACACACAAAATGCAGCACTACAATGGAGGCCACAAATAAACGGGGATATAGGGACACACAAAATGCAGCACTACAATGGAGGCCACAAATAAACGGGGATATAGGGACACACAAAATGCAGCACTACAATGGAGGCCACAAATAAACGGGGATATAGGGACACACAAAATGCAGCACTACAATGGAGGCCACAAATAAACGGGGATATAGGGACACACAAAATGCAGCACTACAATGGAGGCCACAAATAAACGGGAAGATAGGGACTATGCTAGGTGGGTTTGCCCACAACATAGAATGATGGACAGGTTGGCTAAATTAAATAAACATGTAGGGCTTTACTAATTGTGTAGAACAGCATACATAGAGACAAAGTGAGCATTCTGAGCATATTAGAAAATTATTACTTTTTTTTTTTTTTTTTTGGGAATTAGTTTGACCATTGAAAGAACACCACTTACCTTAACATAGTCCTCCTGAAGAACCTGAATGATGGCCGAACAGGTCTCAGGGATTATGAGGCCCAGAGCCTGGGGGGAGATGCCCGTCGAGAACTTCAAGTCCTGCAGACTTCTCCCTGTTGCAAGGTAGCGCAACGTAGCAACTAGCCTCTGCTCAGCAGTGATGGCTTCCCGCATAACGGTGTCCTGCCTGGTGATATATGGCGACACCAAAGCCAAAAGCTGCTGAAATACGGGGTCAGACATCCTAAGAAAATTCCTGAAATCATCAGGGTTATTTTCTCGGATCTCCCGCAGCAGAGGCATATGAGAGAACTGGTCCCTGCGTAGCAACCAGTTCTTGGTCCACAACCTCCTCCTCACCCTGTTCATGGACCGTCGCTGGGATGCAGCACACATCCTAACAACAAGCACAGCACGATCTCGGCGACGAGTTCGTACCCGCAACATGGCTAGAAAACGGTCGTCAAATCAGATCAGACTAAAAATTACGCCCTGAAGTAAAGAATGGCCTTTGAAGAACGACCTGCTAAACAGCACCGTGCACACCAAACGTAATGCCTAAACAAATACGTCCTTAGTACAAGCACTGTATCACAGATCCGACAACAAATAGACAAACTGTACGACAGAAAACGAAATTTAAAGCACAGTCACTGAAAATCACGAATCGTATCTCACCAAACTTTTACTAACACGCAGCAACACGATATCAGCAAAAGAGGCCGTCTTCCGCATGGAAACGACCCTTTATAGTGACGTAGTGCGTGATTGACGGAACTGCGCTGTGCTAGAGCGTTGTGAAAAAGCGATGGTGTGTATGCTACGTCGTTGTTCAAATTGAAGTTTGAAAAATGACGTTTTTTTAAAGCACATAAAGCGTCGCATTTTTCCATCGCAGAAAACGATGGTGTGTACGCGGCATAAGAGTTATGATTTCAATTGCTGAAAGCTTGTTTAAGTCACTAACTCAGAAATACGGAGTCTGTGTGTTTCCTTCAATAAAGTTTAGCTGGCCATACACTGATATATAACAGTGTGCATTGAGAAATCTGCAGTGCCAGCCATTATGTCCTGACAGCCAGCACTAGCGGCTGTCAGCATACTTATACAGCAGCTGCATCTGACTGGATGCAGGTGCTACTCAACTGACAATTTTCCATTTAACTTCTTCTTTTTTTTTTTCAGTTGAAGGATGTGGTATGGGAGGGTGCCAGCAGGGTCAACCAAAGAGCATATTTTGGCCCGTTTCTTTAGGAACTGGACACAATGTGCTCAGTATATGGCTAGCTTTCCTCTTAAAGACTCTGCAAGAGAGCACAGCTGACATAGGAGGGTAGTGAAGAACAGCATATGTGTTCCCAAATGCTTCCATGAATTTATAAAAGTGACAGGTGAAAGTCTAGCTGCATTGGGCATGTCTGTGAATGTGCCCAGCTGTTCCAATGGTACACATAGACTGAAAAGCACCCAGCAGAGGAATGAATGTAACCCATGCTTGGGTACAGTTTTGGGTAAGTCAACTAGTGCGGTAATAGTAGTAATACATTTTGCCTGCTGACTTGAATGGCTATGAATCTGACCTGGCAACTGAATAGGAGGGATATAAACAAGTTTGGAAACACCTGTTTAACATTTCTGGGTTTTAGCAGTATGCAGCGTCTCTATTCATTGCTTGGTGCAGCACAGGAACTCTGCTCAGTCTCATTTTACAGATTGTTGAGCTGTGCTGCTAGTTCCCCATTGGGCTGACTCTGCATTCATTCCTGCAGTGAGGTCCACATATGTTGTGAAAAAGAGCCAAGATTGTTTGAGCATTGCAACTAGGTCAGGAAATTAAAAATTAACTCTGGAGCGGAGATCTTACAGTGTTTGGCACTGCTCTTTGAGTAATGTGTCCATTAGGAACTGGATTCTTTCTCCGCACCCTTTCAGGAAACAAGAAAACTTGCTCCAGAGAATACTTCAGTGGTCTACAGCTACACAAATGTCTTGCTGAATAAATATCTATATTCTCTATTTTCTTTAAACTTTCAAGTGGATTGTAATTTTATACTGTTTTTATGTTTTACTATGCTTTAAATCGGCGGTGATTAACTTCCTAGATATAGGGAGACTGATGTGCAGCCCCTGACATTACCAGAGAGGCTCATGTTATAGTTGGTGGCTATAATTACGTGTACAGTCCCTCTAAAGCAGGCCATACATTATGCAATTTTTTCAAAATTCTCGATTCCCCCTTCTACACAGTCAGGCCTCGTACACACCATCGAACATGTCGAACTGTTTTCATCGGACATGTCCGCTCGGAGATTTCGGTCTGATGGCTGTACACACCATCAAACCGAAATCCCAGCGGACAGACAGCGCAGTGACGTGGCGGTGACGTTGACGCCGCCACGTCACCAAACCAGGAAGTAAAATACTTCCACGCATGCGTCAAATCCATTCGACGCATGCGGGAGATATCTGTCCGCTGGTTAGGTGTACTAACCAGCGGACATGTCGGACGGACGGGTTTCCAGCCGACAAGTTTTAAAGCATGCTTTAAAACTTGTCTGCTGGAAAAACCTGTTTGCTAGGCTGTACACACGGTCGGATCAGTCCGCTGAAACTGGTCCGCGGACCAGTTTCAGCAGACATGTTCGATTGTGTGTACAGGGCCTTAGTGTCAATAGGGGAATACATCTTGTAGCTCTATTGTGTTTTGCCACTGGGGAGTCTTCCCCATCGGCAGGAAAACAATATTCAATGCTTACAGTCAATGGATCGACTTCAATAAAACCTGCCTGCCCATAGACAGTTCCTGCTGAACCGGTCAAATATTGATCTGTCCATTGCCAGATTTAAAAATTGGGATCTTGTGTAACCGACTAATTCAGCAACTAAAACCGTGACGGCAGGTTGCAATATATAAACCACCAAAATTTTTTATCATTATTTAGTATAACTAAATGTAACTTAAAACAAAGCAAAACTTCATTCTAACTAATTAAGAAAGCATGACTTGGAAAAAAAACAGTCCTGTATTCACAATGGCCCATATTCTCTGTAAAAATCCGCGGGCTGCGCTTAAGGCACTTACACTCCGCTGTCCCAACTTACAGGAGCAAGTGTTGTATTCCCCAAACACTTGCTCCATAAGTTGGGACGGCGGAGTGTAAATGCCCCGGCGTAGCCTGGCGGATCTCCAAGGGGGCGGCTTGTATTCAAATTAAGCGCGCCCCCGATTCTAATGAACTGAGCATGCGCCGGGCTTCAAAAAGCCCAGTGCGCATGCTCCAGTTCTCGGCGGAAAACGTCAATGACGCCGACGTGTGCGTCATTGACGTAAAGTCGTATTCAAGAACGACTTACGGAAACGACGTACCCGACGAAAGAACACGACGCGGACCCGACGCCATCCGTAACATGGCCTACGTGGGACTTGCGGAAATTTACTCCTCATAATAGCAGGACTAAATTTCCGCTTACGCAAACGACGTTAGCGATGGTTACGCGACGCAAACTCGTTCGGGAATCGGCGTAGAAGGATCATTTGCATACGCAAATGAGTCCTTCACGTAAATGCCATCTAGCGGCGGCCGGCGGCATTACATTTAAGATCCGCCAGTGTAAGTGACTTACAGATGGCGGATCTTAAGTGTATCTATGCGAAAATGATTCTAAGAATCAGTCGCATAGATACACGGGCCAAAAAAGGGAGATACGATGGAGTATCCTGAGATACTCCATCGTAACTTCTATGAGAATATGGCCCAATATATCAGCCAGTGCATGCAGCACGGCAATCATGATAATAATCTGACACTCACAATAAATGACAGAATAATATTACTAGATAATCATAGATCTCCACAGAATAACATACTAAAAACAGGGCAGGGTTCAATGGGTTTCACCTGTTACTTAATGCTGTCCTAGACTCTGGTGGGATGTGTCTTCACACCTCATTACATATGTGAAAGGTCAAACTTAACTTTTCGTAATGAGCCACGAGTCTCTGGTCTTTTGTTCATATATTTCAGTGGCAAACATTGTACTTTTTTCCTGATGCACTCACAATGAGCAAACTCTGTGGACTGTGCACTTATCGCTGTGTATCACTACATGACCCTTAAAGTGATCTAGAGTTAGAACTATATGATAGTAGTGAGATTGCAAGTATAGATAGCTGTTTGTGAAAATGGTGACACTTCTGGGCATAGGATGGAGGTCACTGAGAAAGAAATTGCTTGGTAAAAAGTATATTTTGTATATGATGTTAGAAGCCAGGCACGTGTCATGGATGAGTTTTCTAAAATAAGTCATCTTGTTGGTGATTGAACTGTTAGAGCTGGTTCACACAGGGGCAACCCGACTTTGCAAGGCAACTTCAGAGCGACTTGGAGCAACTTACAACGTGACTTAAAGTTGCCTCCAGGACAGGCGACTTTGGCTGTGGCCTATCACAGAATAATCAGCTCTGTGGGAGGGAGGGGTTTGCCTAAGTTAACTATTTTCTCTTCCTGTAAAGTTGCTTCAGTTAAGATGGTGATCTGACTTTGGAGGCAACTTCCATTGAAATCTATGGGTACAAGTTGCCTAGAGGTTACCTTGAAGTAGTACAGGAACCTTTTCTGAAGTCGGAGCGACTTCAGTAGTGTACATTAAGACTACTCTCATTCACTTCAATTGAATTTCTCATGTCGCGCGACTTGGGTGGCCACACAAGTCGGATCCCAAGTCACGGTAGTGTGATCCGGCACTAAGAGGTGTTTCTTCATGAAAAAAGTGTTGAAAGAAGTTAGTGGTTTACGCGGTCCTATTGTGAGAAGAGATGAGAGGTACATTTTAAATATTGCCAAGAAAGCTAGTCAGCAGCATAATGTTCCATTGTTTGGGCAAATTCACAAGGTAGGTTGTACCCTTTCAATTTCAGGACCAAGGGGCCAAATCCACAAAGACCCGGCGTAACGGCGAAATTCTAATTTAAGTTACACTGCCTTAAAATTTCTACCTAAGTGCCCGATCCACAAAGCACTTACCTAGAAATTTCTGGCTGTGTAACTTAAATTCCGCCGGCGCAAGGCGTTCCTCATTTCATGGGGGCGATTCCCATTTAAATGAGGCGCGCTCCCGCGCCGGCCGTACTGCGCATGCTCGTGACGTAATTTTCCCGACGTGCATAGCGCGAAATTACGTTACGCCGGGCTTTGTGGATTTCGACGGGTCAATAAAGTTGCGTCGGGAAAAAAAAAAGATACGGCGCGAAAAAAAAATTCAAATTCGAAAAAAAAAATGCGTCGCTAGACAGAAGGGTCTGCTTTTACATGGTGTACTAACTTTACACCATGTAAAAGCAGCCCTAATTTTGCGTATGCAACTTAATACTTACGGAGAAAAAACGAAGCAGAAAAGCTTTGTGGATCTCAGTAAGTGCTAATTTGCATACCCGAGGCGGCATTTCGACACGAAATGCCCCCAGCGGCGGATGCGGTACTGCATCCTAAGATCCGGCAGTGTAATTCAATTATACATGCCGGATCTTCTCCCTAACTATGGAAAACTGATTCTGTGGATCAGTTCCATAGTTAGGACCAGGGATACGACGGAGTAACAGCAGTTACTCCGTCGTATCTCTTTTGAGGATTTGGCCCAAAATCTCTATAATACACAAATAAGGAAAGTCTTCTGCATTGCAGAATTCAATGTTTAAAGCTGAAGGTTTTCAGTTATGTTAGCTATGATGATAGCCGGTGGTCTAATATTGAACTGTGCAAAAGAGATGTTTTGCATCCTTCACACAAGAGGATCTATGAATGGAGATGGGGCACCTTTCAGTCATCTGTCTGTCCTTCATTCACTTTTTTACTTTTCACTGATAGAAGCTAATGGGTTTGAACAAAAATATGGAAACACTACATGATTTGCAGATGTGAAAGTCACAACATGTTTTGCGTTGAAAGCAGAAGTGATGAAACATGGGACGGTAGGTGGCATGAACTCCAAACATATAAATAAATAACTAGACACACCAAACTGGATTAATAACAGCCGCGGACTTGTTCATTGGTTTTCACAAATATAAACAAATAACAATTTATCATAACTCTTATAACCTCTTGACGCCGGCCACTCGGTGGGTGGAGCTTTCAGATCATGTGACTGCTGTGACAGCCAATCACAGCAGTCACATGACCTGAATGCCCTCCTCTGCCTCCCCGCTTTTAGAATTCTTAAGGGCCCTTAAAGGTTCGGGAAGTGATCGACGTGAAAGGGTTAATCAATAAATACTTCAAAACTGTAAACAAAATCAGTGGGGCACTCTTCAAATATGCCTCTGTCAACTGGCAAAGATCCCCCTCAGCCTCCTGCTTAAATAGGGGTCCTGGAAATTTCTGGAATGTTCTGGGGGGGGGGGGGTCAGATGAAGTTTATTGACCCATTGTAGAGGACCCCTCAGAACTTCCAGAACATTCCCAATCAGCTGACAAAACCCCCCACTGAAATCAATCAATGGGAAGCTTGAAACTCCTACCGCCACCATCCCATGAGGGAAAGGGGAGCCTTTCCCCACATTCTTTTGAACTCCATAAGCAAAATATTTACGGGCAAGCTGCAATTTTCAAACCACTAGTGATCAATAGTAATACTCAGATGAGGAGAGAGTGGTGCTACAGCCATAAATCGTTGACTATCAATCAATAGAATACTATAATATGGTCCGATGAATCAAGCTTCACACTGTTTCCAACAACCAGACTTGTTTATGTGTGGTGAACACTGTCCAAAGCTTACGACCAGGACTGTCTTGTGCCAACGGTAAAGCATGGTGGCGGCACAATCATGGCTTGGGCAGCCATATCTTGGTATTCTGCAGGCCCCATCATCACCTTAAAAGGTAGAATCACTGCCAGCGACTATGTACAGATTTTTGTCGACCATGTGCACCCCAAGATGCAGAGATTGTTTCACGAAGACAGCGCCATTAACCAAGATGATAAGACTCTGATTCACACACCTGGTGTTGTCAAATCGTGATTTGATGAGCATGCAGACTTAAGCCTGGTACACACGATCAGATTTTCTACGGACAAAGCGTAGGGCTTTTGTCCGAAGGGTGTTGGCCATGAACTTGTGTTGCATACAAACGGCAAAGAATTGTCAGCCAACAAACACAAAACAATGTGTTTTTTCAGCTCTTTAGTGCCACCCTTTGGACAACTTCTGCTAATGTTGTGTTATTGTTAGCAATGCTTCTGAGCATGCGTGTTTGTACTTTGAAGTTTTGTCTGAAGGACTTCTGTACACAAGATTAGATAATCCGACAACACACATTTGTTGTCTGAAAATTTTAAAGCATGCTATCCAACATTTGTTGGCGGAAAATCCGACAACAATTGTCAGATGGAGCATACAAACGGTCGATTTTTCCGACAACAGCCTGCCATCACACATTTTCAGTCTGAAAATCCAATCGTGTATACGGGCCTTAAGTCTCGCACCTTCACTGGGCACCACAGTTTCCGAACCTCAATATCGTAGAGCCACTATGGTCATATTTGGAGAACAAGGATGGGGCTCATTTTCTGCCTCTGGCATGTCTGCGAGAGCTTGAACGTTTTTTGCATAAAGAGTGTTATCAGATTCCATTATACACGATCCAGGACTTATATTTTTCAATTCCCAGGAGAATTCAGGCTGTCTTGGATGCCAAAGACGATGCAACACCATATTGGGTATATTTTTTTTTGGGGGGGGGGCGTAAAGAATAGGCATAGTCAGCACTCTTGACAAGAGCCTTACTAGGTCCCTCGGTTCGTAAAAACCCCAGTAGCACCCAAAGATTATGGCTGCTAGGGTAGGGGAGATAAGAGAACTTTGGATTTCAACTGAAACTGCAGCCAGCAGCACAAGGGATACTTTGCATTGACTGTAAGGCTGGCCATACACAGTTCACATCTCAGTTCATTCAGCAGGAACCTGCCGGGATTCAAACTGTTAATGGGCTTTTGCAGGTACTGCTGGGTGCTAAGGCCGGCCATACACGGTTCAAATCTCATCCGGTTCAGCAGGAACCGCCCAAGATATGAACCGTTAATGGGCAGGCTGAATGTATCAAGTTGATCAATCAACGTGGGTACAACCAGCCTGCCGTTTTCTCTTATGATTCTTGCTAGCGCTTGCTATAGCCACTAGTGATTATCATGGTCTTCTCCGCAATCAGCAGTTGTTGAATCCCCTGTCAGCACTGTCTGTGGTTGCAGGAAAGAAATTTGCACCGTCTATGGTCGCCTAAGTAATGTCCCTTGTGCTGTTATGTTTAAAAAAAAGTTTTGACTCAACTTAGGATTTAGTTGACAAAATGGTAGTGTGGTAATTTTTTATTGTAGAAAGACAAATGGTATAAGCGTTAAAAACGGGATGATTGGAAAGTGGAAACTCTCATCTCTTGTAGATTGGAAAGTGGAAACTCTCAGCATGCAGATGTCCATAGAAAGCCCTAACTGTGAAAACAGTAATACTGACACTGTATACTATACCCCAAACTTACTGACGTTTTACATTTCTGACTTATAGGGATAATGACATTTCATGACATTTTCTACTCACTCATGCTCATTATAGTGTGAAAGGCAAGTGTCACGGTGTAGCAGCAGTTTCAGTTTTCAGATTTTTTTTTTTAAAGTACATCCTGCTTTCAGCTTTAACCTCTGAAAAAAAAAGGGGGGGATAAGAGTAAAACAAAACATCACTTGCCGTTAATGTGGTGCCTGCTAGACCCAGCTCTTGCGGCATTAAACCATCTGCCAGCTGGAGCACTTTAGAGGCTCTCAGAAAAAGGAAACACAGCACTAGCACTTTGTACAATCTAAAGCATAATCTATTGGATTATGTTTGGTACAGCTATGTTAATAGCGCTCTTGTATACACGGACATTTTTTTAGTCATTAATTGTTCAGCATCAGCTTCATTCACTCACGTAATCCATTTATTATTCTGCTCAAGCAAAGCATATTGGATGTTTATGCAAAGTTTGCAGCTCCATTTCCTCTCTGGTTTGTTTCTGTATAGGCTGACATTTGTTTGCTGCCTTTTTACATGCAGATGTTACTTCCTTTCACAATTCCATGGCGCATTCCCCTAAATGGCAATCTTCCCCTTCAGCTTTGCATCTAAAAATAGGATGGATTTTGATGGCATGTGCTGCTGCAACCAGAGGCTTGAAAAACTCACTTGATTTATGCTCTGCCCTGTCTCTGAAATCAAGGTTGCTTACATAGGAAAAGCTCCCGGTTGGCTTGTCTGTCACATGTATGGATAAACATCGCGTAAGAACGGTAAAGATGTGTATTGTATTTAATCAGCGCTGAGCAATCTCTCACGGTAAGCTCATGGTTCATAACCTTGCGACAATTTACCTAGAGCAATGGCTACTTTTGGGTTTATATAATAGGGCACAGCAGAGATCATGGATGACAGGTGAAGTACGCTGATGTATATTAACCAATGACAAAGTTCACACACTCTACAGGTTTGGAAATATCCCTTCCAAAATGTCTATTTCCTTTTTTCCTGGGCATAGTTGGGTAAAGTAAATATAAACCCAATAAGTCAAATATCATATACGTTTTAACATTTTAAAACAGAATTAAGGTTTCCCAAAGAAGTTTATATATTTTTTTGCTAAAAAGCTTTTTCCCTTCTAGTGTACACTGCACGGCACACGAACCATGCAATGTACATCCTCGCTCATCTTTGGCACAGATCCGCTGCCAGGGACAGTGTTAGGCCCCTTTCACACTGGGGGCGGGAGGTGCGGTGGCGGTATAGCACCACTAAAAATAGCGGCACTATACCGTCGGAATTGCCGCGGGATTCGGCCGCTAGCGGTGCGGTATTAACTCCCGCTAGCGGCCGAAAAAGGCTTAATACCGCTGTATTACCATGGTTTCCCATTGTTTTAAATGGGAAGGAGCGGTATACACACCGCTTCTCTCACCGCTCCAAAGATGCTGCTTGCAGGAGATTTTTTTCTCTCCCGCCAGCGCATCGCCTCAGGTTGAAAGCCCTCAGGCTTTCACATTGAGAATGCTGGGCAGGATTTTTTCAGGTGGTATTTAGGCGCTAAACCGCCTGAAAAACTCCAGTGTGTAAGGGGCCTAAATCCTTTGTTTCATCATCGGTGGCAGACCAATAGCCCAAAAGGAGTTTCGGGGGGACCTGAAAAGATGGTGGCTGAGATAGCGTTAGCAGGAACACAATATCTCTGTTTTCCTTACTAGCAGAACAACAAACTGCCTTGTTTACATAGGCAGCCCGCTGTTCTGCTTTCCTTGGAACAATTACCGGACCCGCCGATTGGATCCCACTGTGTCCAATCACAGCGGAAGTGGGGCTCCGGCAGCTCATGCGTGCGCCCCCGAGAGCTGAAGAACCAAATTACATACAGGTACATGATATCGCGCTTAAGGGCCGCCATGCCACAGTATACGTACGTGGGGCAGTCCTTAAGCGGTTAATGTTTTTTTTAAAGTAATTCTTTTTAGCTATGCCGCTTTTATTATTACTACACATGACAACAGTTTATGCAGTGCTTTACAATGTAAAGAGAGACAATACAGCAAGAGTAAAACTCAATACAAGAAGGTTAGGAGGGCCCTGCTTGTGGGAGCTTACAAACAAAAGCCTCGTACCCACGATCGGAATTCCAGCAGACTTTCCATGGATTTTG
Organism: Rana temporaria; assembly: GCF_905171775.1. Taxonomy (NCBI): domain Eukaryota; kingdom Metazoa; phylum Chordata; class Amphibia; order Anura; family Ranidae; genus Rana; species Rana temporaria. The sequence goes on from NC_053489.1 coordinate 495,378,614, forward strand.
GTCCGAAGGGCGTTGGCCATGAACTTCTTCTGCATACAGCCGGCACAACATTTTCAGCCAACAAAACCTAAATTTGTGTTTTTTTCTGCTCTTTAGCGCCACCCTTTGGGCAACTTCTGCTAATGGTGTCTTAATGTTTAACTTGGGTTCTGAGCATGCGTGTTTGTACTTTGGATTTTAGCTAAATGGATTTGTGTACACACAATCGGATAATACGAAGTAACAGATTTATTGTCAGACAGTTGGTGAATAGGGATGATCTCCGGCGTGTTCGCACACTCCACGTGCAGAGCCCGCCAGGAAGTCTGCACGGCGCTGCGCTAATCACAGACAGGGAGACATTTCCCGATCCCTGCAGCCGAGCATCGGGACAATGTCTCCTGCCTGTGGTTAGCGCAGTACTTCCTGCCGGGCTCTGCACGTGGAGTGTGCGAAAACGCCGGAGCTCATCCCTACTCACCAACTGTCTGACAATAAATCTGTTACTTCGTATTACCCGATTGTGTGTACACAAATCCGTCCAGCTAAAATCCAAAGTACAAACACGCATGCTCAGAACCCAAGTTCTGTGTTTGCACACGTGGAGTGTGCAAACACGCCGGAGCTCATCCCTATTGGTGAGCATGAACAGCCAACATTTGTTGTCGTTAATTCAGCCAACAATTGTCTGATGAAGCATACACACGGTCGGATTATCCGACACAACATGTCCCTCAGACAAATATGGCCCTAAAATTGGATCGTGTGTATATGGGCCTTAATAGTAAGGAGCTGGTGGAACAAAAGGTAATAACTGTGAGGGATGAACTGATGGGAGAAATAAAAGATTTGGTTATTAGCTGAAGGAAGGATAGGCTTCCTTGAAGAGATAGGTCTTCAGGGATCACCTAAAAGTGAACAGAGTAGGAGATAGCTGGACAGATTGGGGTAGTGAGTTCCAGAGGATGAAAGAGGCTCTGGAGAAATCCTTAAGACGAGCAATAGAAGAGGAGACAAGGGAACTAGAGAGCAGGAGGTCTTGGGAAGAGTGGAGAGGACAGTTTGGGTGATAGTTGGAGACAAGATTGGTGATGTAGCTCAAAGTTGTAAATGGCTTTGTATGTTATTGTTACTGTTTTGAATTGTATTTGTTGGGCAATGGGAAGCCAGTGGAGGGATTGTCAGAGAGGGGTGGCGGACATTGAACAGTTGGTAAGGTGGATGAGTCTGGCAGCAGTATTCATAATAGACTGAAGAGGGGATAGTCTGCGGAGAGGTAGGCCAATGAGGGGGGAGTCACAATAGTCAAGGTGAGAGATAACGAGGGAGTGAATAAGCTGCTTAGTGGTTTCAATGCTTAAAAAGGGTCATATTATGGAGATGTTATGGAGGTGAAGTCTGGAATATTTGGACAACAGTTAGATTTGGGGCTGAAAGGCCCCAAATATATTGTATTAAAATTAGGGCTGTGCAAATTAACTTTTAATTAATCGATTAATCTTTAATTTTTTTGATTGATCAAAATCTTTTTGATCGGATAAAATTCTTTTGATTGGTACTCACCTCTCCGTCGGCTTCTGGGCCTTCAGGGAGTTCCGTCGGAGATCCGGTGACATCACGGACACCGGCGGGGCTTGCCGTGTCCATCTGAAGGGCTCCTTTGCTGTGCCTTCATATCTGCATGCCGGCGGGACCTTACTATCTGCCACACGCAAGGTCTGTTACACTTCCCTCTATCAACCTGGGATTTTACAAACATCCACTGGGAGTTGTGATAGTTCCCTTCATGGGACATCTAAATGCCGACGGACTGATGTTAACCTCTCCTCATCTGGATTCAGCAGTGGTATTGTTGTACACATTTTTATACCAGTATCATACTTAGCTACATGTTTTTATGACTGCTTTTGGCACCGTTTGCTATTACTCGCACCATTTTTACAGTTTATGTAGCTACATTGATTTTATCTCCAGTGCAATATTTATTTGGTTACCTACTTGAAGACTATAAAAGTTTTAATGCTATTCCCATCGAGCGCTGCCTGTGTGTTTTTTGTATCCTACTATCCATGTTTCCCGTGGTTGGTAGCTGCACTGGGAATCAGCCTGCAAGGAGATCAGCTAAAAGTAGTTGGATCTGTATGTGCGTTATAATTAATCGAAATTAGTTGAGTAATCGATAAAAAAAACAAAACGATTAATCAAACAGAAAAATTTTGATCAGTAACAGCCCTAATTAAAATAGCACCTGTGATCCTGCCATGAAGGTTCTCGTTCAGGCACTTCCTGTTATGGGGTGACAATAATCTGTTACTTTCTCCCTATTATGCTCGGCTATTGTCATTCTGTTTTGGAGATTAACATTGCAATGGAGACTACAAGTAGTCATTTCAACACACATTATACAAACATGGTCAGCTGTTATCACCATCAAAAAACTCACCCTGAGAAAAGTGTATGTAAACCTTAACAATACACTTCTCCTATTTACTCCCTTTTTTTCTGGAAAATAGATTTATTTGAAAGCATTTTTATATCTGTTCAATAAGGGCAAAAAATATATGTGGATTCTTTCCTAAATCCAGGGAGTTGTGTAAGTCTTAAGTAGTGGTATCACTCTTGCCCAGTTCACCTACTGTATGTGAACTATAGAACACCTCTCTCTAATGGTACGGGATTGAGGAGGGTGTTCTATAGTCCTAACACACTTCCTGTCTAAGGGGGGCAGTGCTGCGTCTCCATAGCTAGTTACCAGCATGGTCCCTTTTGATGTCCCGTTAGCAGAAAAACACCCCAAAGCATAATGGGCCAAATTCTCAAAAGAGATACGCAGACTTAACTGCTGTTCAGCCTGCGTATCCCTGTGCCTAACTTTGGAAACGATTCTCAAAAGGCTTTTTCCAAAGTTAGGCAGAAAATCTGACATGTGTAAGACACTTACACGGTCAGATTTTAGGATGCAGTACCGCATCCGCCACTGGGGGCATTTCTCATTGAAATCCAGCTTTGCGTATGCAAATGAGGACTTAAGCAGATTTTCAAAGCATTTCAGCACTTTGATTTCTGCCTAAGTTCCGAATTTGCCGGCGCAAAATTAGGGCTGGTTTTACAATGTGGAAAGTTAGCCAAACCTTGTAAAGGCCCATTCCAGCGACGGCATTTGGTATGCATTCCTGAGGGAGAACTCCACGGCAATTTTTAAATTCAAAACCGGCATGGGTTCCCCCCCAGGAGCATACCAGGCCCTTAGGTCTGGTATGGGTTGTAAGGAGACCCCCCTACGCCGAAAAATTGACGTAGGGGGTCCCCCTACAATCCATACCAGACCCGTATCCAAAGCACGCTACCCGGCCGGCCAGGAATGGGAGTGGGGACGAGCGAGCGTCCCCCCCCTCCTGAGCCGTGCCAGGCCGCATGCCCTCAACATGGGGGGGTTGGGTGCTCTGGGGCAGGGGGGCGCACTGCGGGCCCCCCCACCCCAGAGCACCCTGTCCCCATGTTGATGAGGACAGGACCTCTTCCCGACAACCCTTGCCATTGGTTGTCGGGGTATGCGGGCGGAGGCTTATCGGAATCTGGGAGTCCCCTCAAATAAGGGGGCCCCCAGATACCGGCCCCCCACCCTAAGTGAATGGATATGGGGTACATCGTACCCCTATCCATTCACCTGGAGGCAAAAAGTAAAATGTAGTAAACACACAACACAAGGCTTTTTAAAATAATTTATTATTCTGCTCCGGATGCCCCCCCTGTCTTCGTTATTAGCTCAATTACCAGGGGGGGCTTCTTCTTCCGCTCTCCGGGGGTCTTCCGCTCTCCGGGGGTCTTCTCCGCTCTCCGGGGGGGGCTTCTCCGGACTCCGGGGGGCTTCTTCCATCTTCTCCCCTCTTCCGCTCTTGACTCGGCGAACCCCGGTTCTTCTGCAGCTCTCCGGTGCCTTCTTCTTCAGCGCTGGCTGCCTGCTATGTTTGTGTGTTAGCTCGATTTCAAACAGGCAGCCAGCGCGGTCTTCTGTGGCGTCAGGGTCTTCTGTTCTTCTCTCTTCGGATGTTGCCTCGTCGCCTCTTGTCACTGTAATGATGGAAGCGCGCCTTGCATCCCATTTATATAGGCATCACCGTCCCATCATGCTCCGGCAGGTACCCACGTGGTGGGTGCCTACCCACGTGCACCCACCACGTGGGTACCTACCGGAGCATGATGGGACGGTGATGCCTATATAAATGTGATGCAAGGCGCGCTTCCATCATTACAGTGACAAGAGGCGACGAGGCAACATCCGAAGAGAGAAGAACAGAAGACCCTGACGCCACAGAAGACCGCGCTGGCTGCCTGTTTGAAATCGAGCTAACACACAAACATAGCAGGCAGCCAGCGCTGAAGAAGAAGGCCCCGGAGAGCTGCAGAAGAACCGGGGTTCGCCGAGTCAAGAGCGGAAGAGGGGAGAAGATGGAAGAAGCCCCCCGGAGTCCGGAGAAGCCCCCCCCGGAGAGCGGAGAAGACCCCCGGAGAGCGGAAGACCCCCGGAGAGCGGAAGAAGAAGCCCCCCCTGGTAATTGAGCTAATAACGAAGACAGGGGGGGCATCCGGAGCAGAATAATAAATTATTTTAAAAAGCCTTGTGTTGTGTGTTTACTACATTTTACTTTTTGCCTCCAGGTGAATGGATAGGGGTACGATGTACCCCATATCCATTCACTTAGGGTGGGGGGCCGGTATCTGGGGGCCCCCTTATTTGAGGGGACTCCCAGATTCCGATAAGCCTCCGCCCGCATACCCCGACAACCAATGGCAAGGGTTGTCGGGAAGAGGTCCTGTCCTCATCAACATGGGGACAGGGTGCTCTGGGGTGGGGGGGCCCGCAGTGCGCCCCCCTGCCCCAGAGCACCCAACCCCCCCATGTTGAGGGCATGCGGCCTGGCACGGCTCAGGAGGGGGGGGACGCTCGCTCGTCCCCACTCCCATTCCTGGCCGGCCGGGTAGCGTGCTTTGGATACGGGTCTGGTATGGATTGTAGGGGGACCCCCTACGTCAATTTTTCGGCGTGGGGGGGTCTCCTTACAACCCATACCAGACCTAAGGGCCTGGTATGCTCCTGGGGGGGGAACCCATGCCGTTTTTTTCTTTGAAAATTGGCATGGAGTTCTCCCTCTCAGGAATGCATACTGAGCGACGCTGACATTTTTTTTTATAATTATTTGTTTTCCTGGCGCGTCTTTTTTTTTCACCCGTCGCAACTTTAGTGTCCCGTCGAAATTCTCAAAGCCGACCGGCGTTAATTACGTTCGCGCGCTGCACGTCGGGAAAATGACGTCACACGCATGCGCAGTACGGCCGGCGCGGGAGCGCGCCTCATTTAAATTTTAAACGCCCCCAGGAGAGGAGGACCGCCTTACGACGGCGGCACTTAAGTTACACAGCGTGTAATTTCTACCTAAGTGCTTTGACGATCAGGCACTTAGGTAGAAATTTTAAGTCAGTGTAACTTAACTGCTGAAATTTAAGTTACGCAGAGTTTTTGAGAATTTGGCCCAATGTTTCCACCTCCATGTTTGACGGTGGGGATGGTGTTCTTGGGGTCATAGGCGGCATTTTTTCTCCTCCAAACACGGCGAGTTGAGTTGAGGCCAAAGAGCTCGATTTTTGGTCTCATGTGACCACAACACTTTCACCCAGTTCACCTCTGAGGCCCCGTACACACGACCAGTTTTCTCGGCAGAATTCAGCAAGAAACTCGATGGGAGACGTATTCTGCCGAGAAAACCGGTCGTGTGTACACTTTTCAACTGAGAAACCCGTCGGGAAACTCGACGAGTTTTTTGACAGCCGAACAAGGAATTCGACGGGGGAAAACGATGTGTTTCGCCCGTCGAGTTTCTCGGACGTGTGTACGCGGCCTGAATCATTCAAATGTTCATTAGCAAACTTCAGACGGACCTGTACATGTGTTTTCTTGACCTTGCGGGCGCTGCAGGATTTAGTGTGTTACCAATTGTTTTCTTGGTGACTATGGTCCCAGCTGCTTTGAGATCATTGACAAGATTCTCCCATGTGGTTCTGGGATGATTCCTCAACGTTCTCATGATCATTGAAACTCCACGAGGTGAGATCTTGCATGGCGCCCCAGACCGAGGGAGATTGACAGTTATTTTTTGGGTTTTTTTTCCATTAAATCGCGCCAACTGTTGTCACCATCTAACCAAGCTGCTTGGCAATGGTCTTGTAGCCCATTCCAGCTTTGTGTAGGTCTACAATCTTGTCCCCGACTTCCTTGGCCAGCTCTTTGGACTTGGCCATTGTGAAGAGATTGGAATCTGATTAATTGCTTCTGTGGACAGGTGCATTTTATACAGGTAACAAGCTAAGATTAGGAAAAAGCGGTTGTATACCCGCAGAAAAAGAAAAAAGTGAAAAAAAAACATAAGGCAAAGGCATAATGAGCTAGTATGCACCACATACTTACCTAATGCCGCGTACACACAAATATCTTTAATGGTTTAGAAAAAACAATGTTTTTTTCAGTCCGATTATTGTTAAGCCGGCCTTGCCTACACACGATCGTGAAAAACAAATGCTCTAGCAAAGCGCGGTGACGTACAACACGTATGACGGTACTATAAAGGGGAAATTCCATTCGGATGGCGCCACCCTTGGGGCTGCTTTTGCTGATTTCGTGTTAGTAAAACTTTGGTGAGAGACGATTTGCGCTTTTCCGTCTGTTACAGCGTGACGAATGTGCTATCTCCATTATGAAAGCTAGTTTTACCAGAACGAGCGCTCCCGTCTCATAACTTGCTTCTGAGCATGTGCGTTATTTCCACGTCGTTAAAGCCCACACACAACCATTTTTTACGATGTTAAAAACAACGCAAAAATTTAGAGCATGTTCCAAATTTTTAATGGCCATTTTTAGTGTCGCGAAAAATGCTCTCGAGCCCACACACGATTGTTTTTAATGACATAAAAAAAATACATTTTTCACATCGCGAAAAACGGTCGTGTGTACGCGGCATTAGAACTAGGCGTCGGTATCTAATCCTGGTCCACGCCGAGGGAGCTGACATTTTGCCCTCTGCGTGCCTGCGTGTCTTCTGCATTCACGTGGGAGTCTTCTATCCGGAGAGGTCCAGCAGCGTCTGCCAGACCTTCAGCCGGGCATTCACAGTGCATGCGCCGCTAACGTCAGCGGATGCATGCAAAGTGAATATTTCCTAAACCTTACAGGTTTAGGAGATATTAATTTTAGGTAAAATAAAAAATGGGTATACAACTGCTTTAAGAGAGTGCTCCTAATCTCAGCTTGTTGCCAGTATGGAAGACACCTGGGAGCCAGAAATCTTGCTGATTGATAGGGGATCAAATACTTATATCACTCATTAAAATGCAAATTAATTTATAACTTTTTTGAAATGCATCTTTCTGGATATTTTTGTTGTTATTCTGTCTCTCACTGTTAAAATAAACCTACCATTACAATTATAGACGGACCATTTCTTTGTCAGTGGGCAAATGTACAAAATCAGCAGGGGGTCAAATACTTTTTTCAATCACTGTAATTCACTACGAGACATATAAGCCAAAGAGAGAAAACAAAGTGTGTCCATGTAAGGGGGATACAGACATTTAACACATCCAACCAAATACTTGCCAGTGCCTGAAAGAAGCAAAGTGACAGAGGTACAACAAACACTAAGGCCCGGATTCACATACATCGGCGCATATTTATGCGGGCGTAGTGTATCTAATATACGCTACGCCGACGCAGTGCACAGATGCAAGCACTGGATTCACAAAGCACTCGCCCCCAAATCTGTGCTGGGTTTCCTCGGCGTAAGCCAGCGTAGGTGGAAGTGGGCGTGAGTCATGCTAATGAGGCGTGACCCCATGTAAATGATGGACTGAGCATCATAAGGATACGAATAACGTACAGCGCATGCGCCGTCCCGTGGACGCAACCCAGTGCGCATGCGCAGAATCACGTCGGAACTACTCCCTAAGATACGACGAATCACTGCCCTACGACGTGAACGTAACCTACGCCCAGCCCTATTCACGTACTACTACGTAAACAACGTAAAATACGACGGCTGTTCCCTGGTCCATACCTTTGCTTGAGTTGCGCCTCATAGATGGGGAATAACTATACACCGGACGTAAGCCTTACGCAAACCGCATACATTATGCGCCGGGCGCAACTACGCTCGTTAATCGACGTATCTCCCTCATTTAGATATTTGCAATGAGGCGGCCAGCGTAAATATGCGCCCACGATACGCCGGCGTAGGAAAGTTACGTCGGTCGGATGAAGCCTATTTTCAGGCGTATCTAGTTCTGTGGGCACGGCGCACAGATACGACGGCTCATAGTTACACTTACGCGGCGTATATCGAGATACGTCGGCGTAAGTGCTTTGTGAATCCGGGCCTAAGTGCATTTCCTCTTTTGCATGGTAAAAATTACCCGGTGGTGACAGGGCCACTTTAATAATAAGCATTGCTCTGTGTATTAATAAAGTGTGCCCAGGTTGCATAGTGTCTGGGGTTGCCCCCCTTGAGCAATTGTGTTTTTTTATCAAACCCAAGGCACCCTATTATTCAAAGATGTTCATTAGAGCCCTTTTACACTGGTGCAATTTAAAAACGCAGTATGTGGTTTTCAAAAACGCACATCATGCTTTTATAATGCTCTGGTGCATTTTCTGGTTTCTTGACTCCCCGCATGTACTTGTGAAACATAGACATGTAACTCAAAAAAACATACCAAAAAACGCAGATGCAATGGATTTATGATGCCGTTTTGATGCGTTTTCGATGACTGACAACAGAAGGTGCCTTTTTGGTGCACTTTTGATTAAGTGCACCAAAGATACAGCTTGCAGGATTTTTAAAAATGTGGCACAGCTTTTCCGTGTTAGCGTTTTTTTTTGTTTTTTTTTAATGGATCAAAAACATAAGAAAATGCTGGTGAGACGCGTTTTTGAGCATTTATCTGCATTTTAAATATAAATACCCCTGTAATACACAAGCTTAATGTATTCTAGTAAAGTTAGTCTGTAAACTAAGGTCCGTTTTGTTAGGTTGTTACAGCATTTAGACACTTTATAAAATAGAAATTGACTTAAGTGTGTGCATCATGAAGCCAGACTGTATGACTTCCTGGATTTCAGCCGATCTCGCACATGCTCAGTGCTGCACAAGCAGTGTCAGATCAGGTTTCAGCACCTGTGCTGTCCAAGTCACATGATTCTTTGAGACTGGGGAGTGCACAGACTCCTGGAAAGTTACACCCACTACATTCCCAGGAGTCTGTGCGGTGTAGGTTAGGAAGCATTAAGGGCCAAATCCAAAAAGATCGTGCCTAACTTAATTTTTTCCATTTAGGTTACACTGCCTTAAAATTTCTACCTAAGTGCCCGATCCACAAAGCACTTACCTCGAAATTTTGGGCTGTGTAACTTAAATTCCGCCGTCGCAAGGCGTTCCTATTCAAATGGGGGCGATTCCCATTTAAATTAGGCGCGCTCCCGCGCCGGCCATACTGCGCATGCTCGTGACGTCATTTTCCCGACGTGCATAGCGCGAAATTACGTTACGCCGAGCTTTGTGGATTGCGACGGGTCAATAAAGTTGCGTCGGGAAAAAAAAAAGATACGGCGGAAAAAAAAAATTAAAAATTTAAAAAAAATCGCTTCGCTGGACAGAAAGGTCTGCTTTTACATGGTGTACTAACTTTATACCATGTAAAAGCAGCCCTAATTTTGCGTATGCAAACTAAAACTTACGGAGAAAAAACGAAGCTGAAAAGCTTCGTGGATCTCCGCAAGTGCTAATTTGCATACCCGAGGCGGCATTTCGACACGAAATGCCCCCAGCGGCGGATGCGGTACTGCATCCTAAGATCCGGCAGTGTAAGTCCCTTACACATGCCGGATCTTCTGCCTAACTATGGGAAACTGATTCTGTGGATCAGTTCCATAGTTAGGAACAGGGATACAATGGTGTTACAGCAGTTACGCCGTTGTATCCCTTTTGTGGATTTGGCCCTAAGCACCTAAGTGCAGGAAGTGGGAAGATTAACTATTCTGCCTAGCAACAACACTTTGAAGGCATCTAAAAAAAGAAAACATTTTTCGTAAAGGACTAATGACATTTTTTTAAAACTACTGATGTAATGTTATATTTATGGGTGGAACTCCACTTTAAGCTGTGAAGGCAGCAGAGGGGGTGTAAATAGCGAAAATGATCTAAACTATCACATTTGGCAGGCTTTGCCACCCACTGAACACAGATAAGGCACCCGACAATCGTTACACAAGATTACAGCCTGCTGGTGCAGGGTTTAAGGGGATTATATAATGCTCCCTTACCACCTGTCAAATGCGGATCGCTCTTCAGAGTAAATAAGGTCTCATGCATTTGACTTGAGTTGGTTTCCAAGACTAGAGGTGTATGGCAGCTATGATTAAGCACTAATTTATAGTGCGAAACGCGTCCGCTGTTTTACTCCCATGTTGTGTGCTGTGACTTTTAGTGCATTTTTCCTTTTTTAAATAAAGACAACCATCAAGGTTTTTTGGAGTGCGGCTGTCCATATTTTCTTTTTCCATTAGAAGTGTATGTCCTCATAAAATGTGCCGTATATACAGATATATACAGATTTCCCTTTTAGGCAGAGTACATACTAAATATGCAACACACACACTCTGTCTGAAATGTATAATTCTTACATAAATCGACTTCAATGTAAATCATCTTATAAGTGGCATATTTAGTCCAAGGTCGTATGTGACTTGTTCCATCAGAATATATGCCAAGTGGCTGCCAGCAGCCGGAGACATTCAGCCCTATTTTCCCATGCTGCCCTTCATCCAGCTCCTGACGGTGCCATTCCTTATCAAGCGCTCGCATAGTGTCTTCCCTTGTGCGCTGTGTTGCTTTGAAGCAAGCTTTTCTCCCCGGTACATACCTTTCTAAGAAAGACATAAAATGTCTTATAATTTGTACATTTTTGGAAAATGGTTTATGTTATATGAGGAAACAAATCTTCCGGGCAAGTTGGAACCAGCGGCCTGAATCCTCCCCACCTGCTGAATGTGAAATTAAAACATTTGCTCTCTGCAAGATTCCACAGTTTAACTCTTTATGGAATGCATACAGCAACCAATCAGAATTCAGCAGTCAAATTTATAGTGCAGTTCAGATAATGACCAACACTTGATCTGTTGCTATATACGACGCATTTTTCTTTATATTGTTCTATACGTCAGCGCCTGAAAAAAGCAAAGTGACAGAGGTTCAACAAACACCAAGTGCATTTCCTAGAGTGGGTTATCTAATGCGGGGAGGAGCTGCCGTGGGACCCCAGAAGAGGACGACTGGGGCCGCTCTGTGCAAAACAAACTGCAAAGTGGAGGTTATTTATTTATTTATTTATTTGTTATTTAAAAAAAAACATGAACCTTTAGCCCTGGTTAACACTGGGTACGATTTGGAACGATTTGAGATGCGATTTGACATGTCAAATCGCATCTCAAATCGGCGGCAATTGTCGGCAATGGCACTGTCCTAATCAGTGCGTCACCGCATTTGCGATTTCAAAAAGTAGTTCCTGTACTACTTTTTGCGATTTCGGGCCGCGATTTACATTAAATTGCGGCCGAAATCGCGGTAAAATCGTGCATTTTACCGCGATTTTGAATCCTGTTGTGGTGCATCTTAACCCAAGCACATTAATGTGCATTATTTAACCGCTTGCCTACCAGCCACCGACCAGGTCGGCTCGGCTGCGCAAGATCACTTAATATTATGTCATCTTGCGAATCAGCCAATAGGGGCGCGTGCACGCGCCCCTCGCTCGCCCCTGCTCCAGACGCGTTTGCCTGGCGGGCGCGATCACCGCCGGGCACCCGTGATCGTTTGTTACAGAGCGAGAACCGGGAGCTGTGTGTGTAAACACACAGCTCCTGGTCCTGTCGGGGGGAAATTACCTATCGTCTGTTCATACAATGTATGAACAGCGATCAGTCATTTCCCCATGTCAGTCCACCCCCCCTTCAGTTAGAATACACCCAGGGAACATACTTAACCCCTTCCTCGCCCCCTAGTGGCATTTTTATAGTAAATGCATTTTTATAGCACTGATCGCTATAAAAATGCCAATGGTCCCAAAAATGTGTCAAAAGTGTCCTCCATAATGTCGCAGTACCGATAAAAATCGCTGATCGCCGCCGTTACTATTAAAAAGAAAATATTAATAAAAATGCCATAAAACTATCCCCTATTTTGTAAACGCTATAACTTTTGCGCAAACCAATCAATAAACGCTTATTGCGTATTGGCCTAAACTGAGGGAAAAAAATAGTGGGCCGGATTCAGAAAGAAGATACGACGGCGTATCTCCTGATACGCTGTCGTATCTCCTGATACCCCGTTGTATCTCTGAGTCCGGCCGTCGTATCTATGCACCTGATTCATAGAATCAGGTTACGCAAGGATATGTCTAAGATCCGACAGGTGTAAGTGACTTACACCGTCGGATCTTAGGCTGCAATTCCAGGCCGGCCGCTAGGTGGCGCTTCCGTATCTTTTACGCGTCGAATATGCAAATTAGCATTTACGCCGATTCAGAAACGAACGACCGCCCGGCGCTTTTTTTTACGTAGTTTGCGTTCGGCTTTTTCTGGTGGAAAGTTACCCCTGCTATAGGAGGGGGAAATGCGGCGTATCCTATGTTAAGTATGGCCGTCGTTCCCGCGCCGAGTTTTTAATTTTTTACGTCGTTTGCGTAAGTCGTTCGCGAATACGGCCGGACGTAATTTTCGTTAACGTCGAAACCAATGACGTCCTTGCGACGTCGTTTGGAGCAATGCACGCTGAGAAAATTTGCGGACGGCGCATGCACTGTTCGATCGGCGCGGGGACGTGCCTGATTTAAAATTTAGACGCCCCCTAGCCCCAAACGGGTAATTTTTCTCCTTAATTGATGAGGCTGCACTGATAAGGTGACACTGATGGGTGGTACTGAAGGGCCCTGATAAGTTTGCACTGATAGGCATTGATAGGTGGCACTGGTAGGCAGCACTGGTGGGCACTGATACGCAGCACTGATATGCACTGGTGGGCACTGTTTAGCAGCAGTGGGTGTCTGATGTCCCTCTGACAGAAGACTGCAGGTGCTACTCAGTTAATAACCTGTTAATGGTAAAGCTCTTCTCCGACTTGTTAAGCATGTAATCAGTTTGGCGCCGGCAATACGCATTTATGTGGCCTCTCGGCGGGTGGGATGGCCGAGTGCCCGCATATATGTAGCCATGTGTAAACTACTTACCTTGTTTAGAGCATGCGCCGTGCACGCTCCCAGCACAGCAGCCGATGGGGATCGGTAAGCTTCCAATGCATACTGGCAATTGGAAACTTTCCGGTCATGTGACCGCTGTGACCGCCAGTCACATGACCCTGCATCCACCTCCCAGAGTTGCTGAGCATTGACCAAAACTGCTGCAGTTTGCCAGCCATGCACAGTTCAGGTCAATGTCTGATGGGTTGACTATTTCATTATGTTCATTACGGAGTGGCTGGAATTGGGCTACACGTTGGGAACAAGGCTGCAGAGAGGAGGGTTTCAATCAGCATGTCTCTTGATGACTCAAAACATGACCGCTATATCTACCAGCTCTTGCTTTTTCTGGAGTTCTTCATCAAATCATTCAGCTACAAGCAATGGCAATCACCATTGTAATTTAGGAGTAAATGCGTCATTAGATAGCTACATTTATTAATAGTTTAAGTAGTTGAAATATTTTAGTTAGCAGGTATGTCTGATGTTACTTTCGGGTAGGCTTGGGAGTGCTAGCACCTAAGTGTGTGAATAAGAATACTTGAAGACAGAAAGTGTGTTTACAATTGGCTCACAAAGCACCCTTGTGTCTCCCCATTCATATTCATCACCCAAAGGAATTTCAGACACCTCACCTCATTTTCATCCACGTTATATATCCTTGGCAGCATGATATCTACATATGACATGCTGCAACATGGAGAGGCTGGGGCAAGTGACAAATATGCAATACCTCTGAGATGTTGGAGGCACGCTACCTGTTTCACACTCTTTACAATGGGTGCGTGGCTATACTTCCATGTAACACCTGTTTCTTATTACACCTGGCACTCATAATCACAAAGGGCGGCCAATTGGTTGGCTGAACCAATGTTTATGATAATGCAGCCTTTTACATCCTACCCATTCATGTCCCACGTATCAATAAACATTTTTTTAAGATAAATCACATTACCTGTATGCATTAAAATGATCTACATAACATTTCACATGACATCACTGCTACTAACAGCAATGCACATATCAATGTATGTTTTAAAGGATAATTTACATACGTCACTCAACATCTAATATTCATACTGTAGGTGTTGATTTACTAAAACTGGAGTGTGAACAATCTGGTGCAGCTCTGCATAAAAACCAATCGGCTTCCATTTTTTTTTGTCAAAGCTTAATTGAACAAGCTGAAGTTAGAAGCTGATTGGCTACCATGCATGGCTGCACCAGATTTGCACTCTCCAGTTTTAGTAAATCAACCCCATAGTATCTATAATTTTGGATATGCTAAATCACAAAAAAAATTATGGATTGGGAGATCGTAAACATTTTATCAATTTAACCAACCTTGGTATCAGTGAGCGGACAGAGCATCAATTAAATTGTTTATTATTTATAGAAAAATTAGGGCCAAAGTGCTTTTGGCCCTACTTCTCCTATGGGTCACAAGAGTACACTTAGTTCTGCACTTCTATGACCCATCATAGGACGTCACTCAGCCAGTCCAGGTTCTCGAGTGGTCCATACTTTATTGTCAGGATTTACCTTGATGCCTGGACTGGCAGCTGGCTCAGCCTCTCAGTGCCCCGCTGAATGCCTGAGCCAGCTGCTCCCTCCCACTCCACAGCCAGGTGCTCCAGTGGGTGCTGCAGGGGCAGAGCATAGAGCCAATGACTAACTATCACCAGCTCTCTGCACATTGAAGACCAAGAGCTGAGTGATCAACAGTCTTTGATCGCTCAGTTCTCGGTCTAAAGGCAGTGGGTGACAGTTTTATTTAAATCCCTCACTTCTCTTTTAGGTTTCTGATCCATTAGGAATCTAACTGTCATAATTCCTGACTTTATCACCCTCCTCCCTCCAAGCCTACTTTTTGTGCTGCAGTAGGGGCCTCACTCTTCTTGTTGCATTTTCTGTTATATTAGAAAACTCCAGCTGTCAGAGTGACATATTCTCTTGGATGGTTTGTGGAAAATTAATGGAGATGGAATTCTGGATGCAAACATTTTACCAAAGCAAGGCCCAAGATATATAGGAAGCCATATAGTGTTTCAACCCTCTAACATCTTGCCAATAATAAAATATTAGCTTTGGGCAGATTAAAAAGGGTGGATTGGGAATCCTATCTGCTACTTCCCTCTGAGTCCTCTACCTGTGGGATTTCCCCTTCCCTAAGCCCCATACGTTCTCAGGATAGAGAATCTTCAATAATAGGATTCACTTGTTGAGCCTACTGCTAGTGAAAACAGATATGGTAGTTTGTTTGAGGCTGCAATTATACTGTTGGTTGGAAAAACAACACCTGCTAAAGAGGTCAAAGACTTTATTGGCACCCCATGGTTATCTCTGCTGGGTTAAAATGGGGGCAATGGAACTGACAACTTTGTCCAATTTGGCATAGCAGAAATGTGGGATAGACAAGGGGGGTCTTCTTATCACTTATGTCTTAGAGGTATGTTTATAGCCAGAGGGTGCTTTAGCATACCAATCCAACGTTATTTCGTTTTGAGAGGACTACGCCTTATTTTTTAGCCTTTAAAGTACAGTACATACAAAGAGTCAGTAGCTTAGATATAACCTGACTTAACTCAACAAGTTTTCAGTTCTGCACCCTCAAAAATAATTTTCACATGAAATCCCAAATATCAGTGACAGCAGAGCACAACACGATAGCAGTGCAGTACATCACGTGAGGCTTTCTTCATGAGGAAGCATAGAATGGGATGTTTATCATATCTTTCAGGGACATAGAACTTTGCATGAAAGGGAAAGAATGGGAAGGAAAACACTCTGAATGGTATAGAATTTCCTTTGCGCCGACAGGAATTCAGTGTAGATTTTTAGCTTCACTGGCCTTGTAAAAAGCAGCCGCATGGCACTAAGTGTAATATTGTTGCATGACAAAGCCACCTAAAGCCATGCATGTTTTTGTGAAAGCTTCCTAAACATGCTGCTAAATCCTCTAAAATGCGACTTAACTGCTTTGCCTTCCATCAGCACGGCATAAGCAAAGCAACAGCAAATGGACAAACAGAAAATATGCTGAATGGGCAAACAAATAGGCTTCAGCTGGTCTTTTGGTTCACAGCGATGGGCGCTCCGTGAATACCAATCACTGTATTCTCCGCTGTACTGAAAACCCACAATATCTCTTTTCATCCCGCGGGCCCTTTTCACAACAGCAATGGGTCTTTATGTCTTTAGAATGACACCAGCCTCGGTCTGCTTCCGCTATCCAAAGGCGTGGGAGCTGGGAGAAGAAATTCAATCAAAAAACCTTTTACCTACTTCTTTGCAACTGCTGTATCCCCTTTCCACAATGCCTACTTTTTTAATCCACATCATTTAAAGGAGAACTGCAGTCGGTTAACTTATATGTAAATATCAGTTCATGTGCACTTTCCATTTTATTTTATGTGAGCGAAAGCACTAACATACCTAAAGGTGTTTTGCAGTGCTTGATTACAGCTGTTTGCAGATGATGGTTTGGGGGATTCAGTGTGAAATAGACGTTACAAAGTGCATTAGCTAGATAGAATCCCGACTAATCAGGAGCAGAATCATGATGAAGAAAAGCTTCATTAACTGCTACTGGTCCATCAGGGACTTTACTTTCTTCCAAAAAGTGTATCCAAAAACAAGAAAGCAGACAAGAAATCGCTTTTCACTTTACATATTTCTTCCCTAATTTTGTGTCTTGCCGTCAGTTCTCTATTACTATAAAATGATACGGTGTAAACTGTGTCTGGCAATGGTGGTGACAGGCTGTTTCCTCTTGCACTAATGTGAAAACATTTATTTAACAGCATCTGAATAAAACCTAGTACATCAGCCATCTGTCTGCTTGCACTTACCATAATAATCCTATCCACCTAAAAAAAACGTCCTCTAGCTTTGTATTTGGATGTGGTATTACTTTTAGACACTGAAGCCTAAAGCCCTGTACACATGATCGGATATCTGATGGAATCGAATCTGATGGATTTTTTTGTCGGATATCCGATGAAGCTGACTTTTATCAGTCTTGCATACACACTATCAGACTAAATTCCGACCGTGGCAAATTGCGGTGACGTAAAACACTACAACGAGCCGAAAAAAATGAAGTTCAATGCTTCCGAGCATGCGTCAACTTGATTCTGAGCATGCGTGGAAACTCCGATGGAGTTTCACATAGATGATCAGATTTTTCTATCGTTTTTTAATCCATAGGTAAAATTTAAAACATGTTCTATTTTTTAACAGACAGATGGGGCCCACACACGATCGGTTTGTCCGATGAAAACAGTCCATCGGTCTGTTTTCATCGGACAAACCGATCATGTGTACAGGGCTTAATAGTTTATACAGAGGAGTAGTTTTACCAAATGATGTGTAAGGATTACTTTGCACCTGATTCATATGTAATAGATTATAAGGAGCAGGACCCTCTGATTCCTCCTGTATTGAATTGTATTGTAACTATATCGTCTGCCCTCATATTGTAAAGTGCTGCACAAACTGTTAGCCCTATATAAATCCTGTATAACAAAAATAATACCACTTGTGGTTCATAAGCTTGAAAATCATAGTTTCTTATCTTACCTTTGAAGGGCATCCATGAGAGCAGGGTTTAATCTAGGCTTTTATAAAGCCCCTGTCATCTTCCACCAAGTCAGCCACCTTATTGGTGGGAGAGCAGCCACCTTTTTGGGATTCTTTCTTTTCTCTCGCTTCTTCATTGCAGTCCTCAGTCAGTTTTGAGAAAATGGCTCCCTGTAAAGAAAAGAGTTAATGCTTACCTATCCCATCACTCATGTTGCCAATCTTCAGTCCCTTGAAGAGCTATGGTGGCTAAAGAATGCCTTTCTGGGAGTATTTGAAGCCTGGTACCCCTCTGTACTTTTTGGTTCCATCTGCCGACCCCTACATCACTACATGCACAGTAATGACATAGGGAGATGGCGAATAGAACCACGGTGACCTACCTGGAGGGGGCATCCGACATGCCTGGAAGTTTGTCATATGCTGAATAATCTTTAGTAATAATAGATTTTCTAGAAAATAAAGCATAGCAGTGTGGCCGATGGACAGGTAAGCAATAATTTTTTTTTTTTTGGGAAGCCAAAAATGTTTTAATCTAGCATTTTAACTTTGATGTATGCATTAACTTTTTTATATGTTTTCTACTTTCTGCAAAATTCCTTTACACTCTAAAAAACTGTATGTTCTCCAGTGTTTTGTTTACTTCCCTCATTCCCCTAACAAATTGCAAGTTGTTCCATTTTCTATGTCACTCGTTTTTGTCCTACTAGAGTTATCCTCAATTAGTTAACTTTCTAGGGGCTGGCATGTCCCCTATGTGACAGTAACAAGTAGAGACAGGTGCTCTTTGTGGAGTTTATCTGACAACATTAGACCTCTGGTGCCTCCTCCTCCTTGATCCTATTCAGCTTACCCAAAAGCTCCTGTGAGGATACTAAAATGCTGAACCCAGAATTAATCAGAGCTAAGCATTTCCAGATCCATCTTAAGGAGAGGAGATTGATAAACAGGCTCAGTACTTTTTAAACATTCTCTTTATCTGGAATAAAATTTTATAAATTACAATATTTACTGCACACAGAAGGTACGATCAGCCTGCCCATACATGGATCGAAATTCGGCCGGTCATTGCTGAAGCGGCTGAATTTTGATCCATAAATGGCTGGCTTTATATTCCCACCATTGTTATCTACAGTGCGTCTCTGTTTATAGTTGTTATAACTAAGGTAACGGCTATCTGGACTGTGATCTAATGTACTATAATCTATTTAAATGTATATAAAAAGACTATACCACATATGAACATGTACACAACAAAGTATGCACAACAGCAGCTCTACTAAGCTTCCAATTATTGTGTGCTGGTGGACAAATGTCTTGTGTAGATCTTGTTTAATATAATACAGTACAGGGCTTTTCCAACTTTTATAAGTCTGAGAAGTGTTCTCATACAGTATTTTGTCTACTTAATGTGATGACTACATTTAATCATATTCAGTTACATGCAACTACATTTAAATATATTTATTTTTGCAGATCACTGCTGTTTGTCGAGAGGCTGCACTGTTGGCCCTACAGGAGGACATTCAGGCCCAGTGCATTATGGGAAGACATTTTGACCAAGCATTAACTATTGTTACCCCAAGAATTCCTGACTCACTTATTAGGTTTTATGAGACCTACCAACAAAAGAGTGGACTGCATAATTTATGAGATTTGTTTTGACTAATGGAAACCAAACTTTTGATTAAATATCATTATTATAAAAATGTTATGTGTTTATTTTCTTGCATTGGTAAAAATATATGATCAATTAATGAAGCTTATTTTGACAGAGAATATATTAAACATTGGAAATGGGTACATTTAAATGTGTATACTTGGGGGCAAATCCAAGTACCTGCGCGTAATTTTCCGCCGGGCGCAGCGTATCTAAGATACACTACCCTGCCACAACTTATTTTTTTTATTTCGAATCCACAAAGAATTTGCGCCGTAAGTTACGGCGGCGTAGTGTATCTTTGGCGGCGTAAGGGCGCGGAATTCAAATGGATGTAATGGGGGCGTGTTTTATGTTAATACGTCGTGATCTGCCGTAAACAACGTTTTTTTTTTACTGCGCATGCGCCGTCCGTGGGGGTATCCCAGTGCGCATGCTCGAAATTAACCCGGAACAAGCCAATGCTCATGACGGTGACGTCATTCTACGCAAATCACTATTCGTGAACGACTTACGCAAACTACGTAAAAAAATCAAAATTGTACGCGGGAACGCCGGCCATACTTAACATTGAGTACGCCTCATAACAGCAGCTTTAACTATACGCCGGAAAAAGCCGAACGCAAACGACGTAAAAAAATGCGCCGGACGTACGTTTGTGGATCGCCGTAACTAGCTAATTTACATACTCGACGCGGAATTCGACGGAAACGGCACCTAGCAATAGATACGCAGGCGTAATTCTTTTGTGGATCTGCCTGCCCCAAAATATTTATTCTGTAAGAGTAACTGCTGAAATGTCACCCTAAAGCGATTAGTTTTAGGATAGGTGATGCTTGACAGATATTGAAAGACAGCGCATTCCAACACTAAAAGCTATTAAGTACTGGTGGTGAATAAATGTGGAAGTTTATGGATTTAGTAAATGTTATCTGTGGTGGGTGACAGAGTCAAAACTGACACCTGTAATTTTGAGGCGAAAACATTTGCATTTTTTTCCCAATGCTTTCAATATTATTCATAGGGGTAGATCTACTAAAGCAATAGAGACTGTTCACATAGCTTAGTAAATAAGATGGTTAATTCATTTCAATCAACCAAGTATCTTCTATCATTCATTGGAGGACACAGCTCTGCTTTAGACTCTAAAAAACTTTAGTCTCTAAAAAAACAAAAGACAGCCCAGGTACAGTCCCTAGCACAACACATGCTTCTGGTTTAAAGCCTCTCCGCATGGCTGCATACAGCCCCTTCTGTTTTACTTCACGGAGGAACGCTATGGGCAGGTGCATATGTATACTGTCTTCTTTCCCCAGCTGGCCAGGTGGTCACTAATTGCTGTTACCAGGACTGCTGGGCCTCCAGGGATATAAATAGACCCCCTTTGGAGGCCTAATCTTGAACTGTTCCAGTGGTAGAGTAAGAAACACCCACCTCCTCACTCTATGCCCTCAGAGGAGCTTAACTAAGAGCCGGATACAGGTTGGCTGCCTCAGTGAGCGATGGCGAAGAGTCACGTGCACAATCAAGGAGTCAGGTGTCTGCATTTAGCTGGTGTCGCTACCACACCTCCATATAGAGAGTTCTGCTTGTTGCCCCTCCAGTCACACCACCAACTTGATACCACAAGATCTTAACATGGTATTGCCAGTGTTGCAAAATATGGATATTAGGGAGATCCCACTGCTAACACTCACTGAGAAAGTAGCATTTCTAGTAGCCATTACTTCAGTAGGTAGGGCAGGTAGTAGCCATTACTTCAGTAGGTAGGGCGGGTAGTAGCCATTACTTCAGTAGATAGGGCGGGGTTGCTTTGCAAGTCTCAATTTTTGGTCCTTCATAGGTATAAAGTTGCCCTGCATCTGAGACTTTTTTCCTCCATAAGGTGGTATCACCTTTTCCACTTAAATAGGGACATAGTGCTTCCATCTATTTGTCCCAAGCCAGTCCACTCTAAGGAACTTGCCTTACATTCTTCTAATCAGGGCGATTAGGGTGTATTTAAATGCCACATCTTTGTAGGACAGTTGTAAAGGGACCACAATAGGGCCTTGTAGTGTTGACTGCCACTATCTCACGCTGGATTCGGCAAACCATTGTCCAAGTGTCCTAGAATGACTGCAGTGCATTCTCCAAAGTCAATGCTTCATCCCAGACATTCTGGCATCAATTTCTCAGGTTTGTAAGGTGACCAATTGGTCATCCATTCACACATTTACCAAGTTTTATAAGGTAGATGTGGCAGCATCAACTGATGCCAGTTTTGGGCGTAAAGTTTTTCACTTGGTCACTTGCCTAGCATTAAACGTATGTAGGTATTGTAAGGTTCATACTGTAAATGAAGTAAAGAAATTGTTTCTATGGTCACTGGAGAACGGTTTATGATCAATGGTCACTGGAGAACGGTTTATGATCAAACAATATATTAATTGCAATACATGTGATGTGGTGTATGTCATTGCATGTTGAGAATGTTCCTTATAGTAACTACATTCTGTATGTTGTGCTACATTAAAAAAAAACAGGTGTATGTTTGATGTTTTGTGCATTAAGGTGCACTGTCAGCCCATTCAGTATGATGATGATCAGTTTTGACTAGAAAGATTATCCACAGGGAGTTTGTATGCTTTCCCTATAGTTACATTGGGTTTCTTCAGATGCTTTATATTTACCTCTACAGTCCAAAAAAAATACAGGTAGATTAACTGGCTTCTGACAAAATTCACTCTAGAATAGGTATTTCAGTGTGGTAAGGACATTATACATTTTTCTTTTAATGTAGAGACTGATGTTAATGCACCTAGATGCTTAGTTAGGCACTGTCAAGACTATAATTATGGGGAAAAGATGATAAATAAAGATCAGCGTTAAAATATTGAGGGGGTCCATTTGGTGCTGCAAATTTGACAGTATATCTGATAAAGCATATCATCATGTTTGTATTTTCCCTATTTTGGAGCAGCAGCCAGGATAAAGTTGGTGAACCATCATCGATTGCTATACAATCTTTTCAATAGTCTGGAGTTAATTTAAACATAGAGCTTGTGGTGTTCCACCATGGGCCACTGGACTGTGTTAGCCTCCAAGCTACAAGCTGTCAGCCCCCCACTCTGCTGCATCTCTACATCCATCCGTTAATCCATTCACTTTTTATATTTATTCTTGTCTCAGAAGATATCCTGACAGTGTCGTTCAAAAGGTTTAAGAATTATATGTTGGGTTCCAGATTGCATACACAATATTATCTTTGTCATTATCACTACTAGTTGTTAACCTCTTCACACTGAGCCGGCCTCTTTGCATGCATTGGGCCGATAGAGCTGTGCCAGGAATGCAGCACAGTTACCGGCAGCTAACTGAAAGCTCTTGTTGCTTCCACTACTTGCGAACAGGAGATTTCCGATCGTGTGAGCGCCGTGACAGCCAATCAGGGTGATTACATGACCATAAGCCCCGCCCCTTGGAATTCTAAAGCACTTAAAGGGCCAGCAGGTTTCCGGCTCCAAATGGTTACATAAAATAAAACCCCAGAATAAAAATGTAATATATTGCAGTTTACCAGTCCTAGGATGTGGTGGCTAAATTAGTTTTCTTTATTCAGGCTTTATTTACCTGGTGATTCTGTCAGTATACTTCTAGTCCAACTCACTTTATCTATGAAGAGGCAGCGTTCGCATTTATGTATAAAACTACAGAAACATCCCCCTCTCCTCCATAACATAGATGAGGGTAGGACACACAAAAATTGCTTACATTAGAAGCTGGGATTTTTAAGGTGCCAATAACATGAAAAATTTTGAAAATTCATAGACTATTATGCTGATTAAAAAGTATAAACATAACAGAAAATACACATAGTGAAAAAACACATTTAGAATTGCTGGATTATATCATTTTTGGAAGTTGACAAACATGATCAATAGTTGGTGGTACTTATGGGGTGATAATCCCGACATGTTTTGCCAATGATTTTGGCTTCCTCAAGGCATATTTATTATCAGACCTAAATAGATGAACAGATTGCAGTTTAATTATCTGTATATACAACAATGTGTTTACATTACATTGTATACATTACACAAGTAAGTCTAAACTAAGCAAAATAGAGCAATGTCCATTCAAAGAAATACACATGTATTCTTTATAAATTCATACATTGAACCAAGGCATCAGTATTGAAAATAAAATTGATGGCAATCATCTTACCACTAAATACTGTTAATGTGTATCTTCATCCAAGCAGATATTTTTGTTGAAAATGAGGTCTAGGGATCTACATATAAAAGTTCAGCAGGCACAGAGAGAGATATACATCTATTGGCTGTAATATGGAGCACGTATACTGTATGCTGGCTGCAGGAGGGGCAAATCCTTTGTCTGCTACAAGAGATATACCTTATAAATATGCCATGAAGTTAGCAAGCAAAAGCAGTCCCAAGCTAGCCCAGCAAAGAGGGGACAACCATTGACACTATTAATCACAATTTACTTTTAGGCCTGATTCACACCTATGCAGGTTGCAGTTTGTATATTCCAGGTGCATTTAGCTTTTTTTAATACACGTTTTTTGATCCATTGAAGTCTATGGAACCAGAAACCAGAAAAAAGTCCTGGGCCCTTTCCAAAAAATGCACAGATGTCAACGCGATCCACAGGAAACCATGTTAAATGGACTGTAGTGTGTTTCTGCAAAACTGAAAACGCACTAAAAAATGCATAGGTGTGAACCAGGCCTTGAAGGCATAACCTTTAATCAATGCTGGATATTAAAACAGCTATGGGACAATGTAAGCAACATGGGATATACATAATGGCAGACAGAATCGTACATAATGGTAAACAAATCGTAGTCTACCTCACACAAGGGGTCATCAATCACCTGCATACTCCAAGAGGCCATTTGAGAAAGGATACAACCTCCACAGGTCTAATAGGGAAAAGCTGAGGAAGACAAACAAATTGCCCAAGTTTAAAAGGAGAGTATATGTGAGCAGCCGCAAGGTAATCATTGGCACCAACTATTGGTCATGTTTGTCATCGGTCATGTTTGTCATCTTCCAAAAATGATATGATCCAGCAATTTTAAATGTGTTTTTTACTATGTGTATTTTCTGTCATGTTTACACTTTTTAATGTGTATAATAAAATCTATGAATTTTAACAGTTGTTCATATTATTGGGTTATTAGCACCTTAAAAATTCCAGCTCCTAATGTGAGCGATTTTTGTATGTCCCCTTCTTTAATTGATGGGATGCAGTGCCCAAGAGTTTTCCACTGTTAATTTTCTCTTGTGTCATAGATGAGAGTAGTTTGGAGTCCTCAGAGATAGCTGAAAAAAAATGTAACTGATAACAGCACAGGCCGAGAGCATGGAACATTGACAAGACTAATCGAGCCCTTCTTCACCGCGCATAAGCGTTTTTTTTTTTCGTCTACCCAGTGCGGCAGATAAAAAACCTCAGGCCGATAAAGCGTCTGCTCAGGGACAGAGACGTCCCTGGTTTCGCAAACCCAACAAACCTGCAAACAAAGCTACGTCCGCATGAAGGTTTGCCCCCATCCATCCCTTGGGTGGGGGGACGTCTCGCGAATTCGCGACCCGGTGGTCATCTCAGGTCCCCGACCGGTGGGTTTGCGAAGTAGTGTCTTCAGGGTACAAGATAGAATTTCTATCTTGCCCACCAAACAGATTTTTTCCCTCCAGCTACAGCGGACTCGTCGGAAAGCCCTACTTGGGGCAGTTCAAGACCTGCTGAAACACGGGTGGTTATTCCTGTCCCAGTACAGGAACAGTTTCAGGGGGTTTACTCAAATCTGTTCATAGTACCAAAGAAGGAGGGCTTTCGTCCAATCCTGGACCTCAGGGCCCTCAAATGCTTTGTGAAGGTACAAAGATTACGGATGGAATCGGTTTGCTCTGTCGTCACTGCCCTCCAGCCGGGGGACTTCCTGGCATCCTTGGACATCAGGGATTCCTATTTGCATGTCCCCATAGGCACCAAGCATCATATATCTGCATTTTACGGTCGTGGAAGATCAATTTGTGGCTCTCCCCTTTGGCCTGGCATCGGCACCAAGGGTGTTCACCAAGATGCTTGCCCCAATTCTGGCCCTACTAAGACAGCATGGCATCGCTATCGTGGGCTACTTGGACGATCTTCTTCTGAGGGCCACCTCAGAATTAGAGGTGAGCGTGTCTATAACCTGTCAAACCCTCTGACACTTTTGTTGGGTACTGAACACTCAGAAGCCAGTAATGGTACCGACTCAACGCCTAGTATATCTGGGATTTATTCTGGACTCCTCAGAGGCAAAGTTTTTTTTCCTTGTGGAAAAGTTGCAGACCCTTCGGGCTCCGGTGCAGCAGTTGACATCCCAGAAATGGTTGTCACTTCGCTTTTGTATGCGAGTCCTGGGCCTCATGGTGGCCTCCTTCATGGCGGTACCATATGCGCAATCTCACACGCCCGTGTTACAGAAGTAAATTCTATCCAGATGGGACAAGTGCCCATCATCCCTGGATTGTCAAATCCGGGTGAGCCACCTGGTCAGGACCTCCCTAGTTTGGTGGCTGACCTCTACGGCACTTCTGTCCGGGAAGTCATTCCTTCCTTTTCACTGCATAGTCATCACAACGGACGCCAACCTTACCGGTTGGGGGGGGTCTGGGAGGTTGTCGACCCAGGGTCGCTGGTCTCCAGAGGATTCTCACTTGCCGTTCAATGTCCTGGAACTTCGTGCAATCAGGCTGTGCCTCTCCACATGGTCTCAGAGGCTACAAGGGTGTCCAGTCAGAATCTAGTCGGACAACACCACGGCAGTGGCATATGTCAACCATCAAGGAGGAACAAGAAGCTCGGCTGCAGCGTCAGAGGTCGCTCACATCCTAAGGTGGGCAGAAAGGAGCATACCAGCCCTGTTGGCCGTATATTCCGGGCATGGAAAACTGGCAGGCGGACTACCTGAGTCGCCAGATGCTGGACCAAGGAGAATGGTCTCTGCACCCAGATGTGTTTCAGCTCCTTTGCCCAAGATGGGGCACGGCAGATGTAGATCTGGCGTCTCGGCTCAATCGGAAGGTATTGAGGTTTGTGGCCAGGTCAAGAGACCCATGGGCAGATGCGACAGATGCGTTAGTGGCACTGTGGAGTCAGTACCGGATAACCCATGCCTTCCCTTCTCAAAAGCTCCTTCCTCATCTGCTTTGCAGAGTGGAGACGGAGATCCTATTATCCTAATTGCTCCGGATTGGCCTTGGCGTCCTTGGTACGCCGACCTAGTGCGTCTAGTAGAAAACGTCCCTTGGCGTCTACTGCTAGGACAGGACCTGCTGTCTCTCAAGGTCAAATACGCCATCCTGTTTTACTGTCACTGACTTAACGGCAGGGCTATTGAGAGCCAGGTGCTAAGAGACCAGGGCCTGTGAGACTTGTGATCTCTACCATGAGGAGTGCTCGGAAATCGTCCTCCAGGAAGATTTACCATTGCACTTGGAAGACCTACATATCCATTCGTGAGGAAATGAGGTGACATCCGCATGCTTATTTGGTTCCCAGAGTCCTGCTGTTCTTACAGCGTGGGGCTGACCAAAAGTCTGCTTTAAGTACAATTAGGGGGCAGATATCTGCCCTGGCTGTCTTTTTTTTTTCAATAACTCCTGGCGGCTCACTCTCTAGTGAGAACGTTTGTACAGGGGGTTCGGCACGCGGCCCCTCCTGTCCATCCTCCACTAACTCCATGGGGATTTGAATAGCAGACGTCCCTTGGCATCTACTGCTACGAGAGGACCTGCTGTCGCAAGGTCCCATAGGTCATCCTGCTTTACAGTCAATGGCTTTAACGGCATGGCCTCTAGGTGCCTCAGAAACCACCGTTTGAGAACATTAGGGAAGTTCCCTTGTTGACACTTTCTCAGAAAGTCGTCCTTTTGGTGGCTGTTAGGTCAGTTAAGACAGGTTCTGAGCTGGCAGCCTTGTCATGAAAGGCTCCCTATCTGATTTTCCACAAGGATAAGGTGGTGCTGCATCCGCAGCCTTCTTTTCTTCCTAAGGTCATTTCGACCTTCCATCTCAAGGAAGACATTGTACTGCCATCCTTGTGTCCTCATCCGTCGAATCCTAAGAGACGATGTGGCATTCCTTGGACGTTGTCCAAGCTCAGAGAGTTACTGCTCTGTTCCGGAGTTCAGACTCACTGTTTGTCTGGTGGCTGGTCCCATGAAGGGCCCAGCGGTCTCATCGGCCACGATTTCGAGGTGGATCCGACAGATCGTGGTCAGGCTTACATGCCATAAAGGGTCGGGCGCCTCCCTGTCATGATGCATTCGACCAGGGCAATGGTGCCTCTTGGGCTTTCTGACATCAAGCGTCTGTTTCCGAGGTGTGTAAGGCGGTGACCTGGTCGCCCGGTCACACTTTCACTAAACTTCACAACTTGATGTGAGTGCATCTTCGGATGCTTCTTCGGCTGCAAAGTTTTGCAGGCGGCTGTTTAGAGTTACAACTCCTCAGTTAAGGAGCTCTGTTTTGTTTTGGGGTGAAGTTTAATTTTATGCTGTTCCCACCCCTTATTTTGACACTTCTTTGGGATGTCCCACTTTGTCAAGAAATAGGATTTTATACTCACTGTAAAATCCTTTTCTCTGAGTTCATGGACTCATCTTTTTGTACTGCTTTTGACGAACTGAGCTGTTTAGTGCAGGCTGAGGGGATATAGCCAGTAGTACAGCTGTTCAGCTTTGAAGCTTTGAAGTTGTTAACACGTTCTGCCTAGTCACTCCTAAAGGAAGGCTAATACCCACTTTGTCAAGATTAAGGCTGTGTCCGTCCATGAACGAAAGAGAAAAGGATTTTTTGGTGAGTATAAAATAAAATTTTCTGGATGCCTTGTACACAGCCTTTTTATATTTATTCATTTTAGGAGCACTACTTCATTGTTGTCGACTTACCATCCATTCTTCTTCTTAGGACCTGGTCTGGGTTATGGTATTAGATTTGCCTCTAACCCTCACAATACGTCAGACATTCATATTTATTTTTTGAATGATTATTGATATGTTGGACTTTTAGATTTGGTTCTCATTTGAATGAATATTTGAATGTCCCTTTTTTATGTGTGCACTTTCATTTCACATAAGGTTTAACGCTACAATTTTATTCACCATTATATTAGAATACTTGTCACATTCATATGTAGCAGCTTTAAAATACTTTTTCTTATTCAGTTTTTAATTTTCACTGTTTGCGCAATATTTCTCCACTTTCCTACTGTGTATGTAGAACTCACCCTTATGGCCCATACACACGATCCCAAAATCGGACGGCAGATCGTCTGTTTTTTTTTTTTTTTGCATGCTGGTCACAATTCAAAAATGGAAAGTTTACTAAAGTTGCGTATATTTTTGTACGATAGAATAAAAAATCGGAAGTGATGTCATGTGTTGTAGTGTATTTGTATTGTATTTTCGGACGACAACTGTACTGATTAGATGAAAATCATATGATCTGGTATCATACGAGAAAAAAAATTGTGCATATCCCATTGGATAAGATCAGATGAACTGTCGTGATCGGCTCTCGAAAGCTCTGTACTAGGGATGAGCTCCGGCGTGTTCGCACACTCCACATGCAGAGCCCGCCAGGAAGTCTGCACAACACTGCGGTAATCACAGGCAGGGAGACATTGTCCCGATGCTCGGCTGCAGAGATCGGGAAATGTCTCCCTGCCTGTGGTTAGCGCAGCACCATGCAGACTTCCTGGCAGGCTCTGCACATGGAGTGTGCGAACACGCCGGAGCTCATCCCTACTCTGTACTAATGATCCGATTATTGTACGATCACGTCGAAAGCTGTATTTATCGTCCGATTTTCAGATCGTGTGTACAGGCCATTAGGCTAGCTGTGGCTGGTGTCAACTGGAAAAATGGTCTGGAAATACATTAAACTTTATTTAATTTATACGAAACATTGGTGCTCAGTAGATATTATATATTTTTTGACCTGTACAAACAGTTCTATAGTGACTAATTCATGAACATTTGTGTGATAGTAGTTTATAACTTTTTATTGCTTCCTGTTATGCAAACAGATAAATTGCTAATAATGCTGCAGATTTACAGACGTGTCAACGCATACTTGGAACATAGAAGGTAGTGCTGAGTTAGCATTAGATAAAGCAAGAGATAGTGGTTTAAAGGTGATGCAACAATAACACACCATGTCACCAAACAGTAGTGAGCTAAGGCAAAATAAATGTCATTAACCGACACATAAAATGTACCTTTTTGTACCAAAAACTATTTTTCGGGACCTCCCAGCTAAACAGTAGATTGTCTGTTTAGCCCTTTATTCTAGGGTTGCACCGATACTAGTATCGCTATCGGTGCCAAAACCAAGCATTTGCATGAGTACTTGCAAATGCTCCGATGCTTGACCCGATACCTGGGCAGTCAGGGGTGATTGATGTGGTGGTGAGGGGAAGGAAAGCGTCATACCATTCTGTACATAACTTCCAGGTAAAACTAAAGTAATGGAATTGTGCAAATAGGGTTAAGGTTCAGAGCATTCTATGCAGCTATTCGTATATTGTCCAGGAACTCAATGCTCCATCCTGCTTCCCTCATCAATATTGGAACCTGAGAAATTACCAACTAAAAGATTTATCCATTTTGGAAACACATGTAAAATGACATGTACTGTTTTCCCATTTTTTTTATATATATTTTTTTTCCTGAGAAATGCATGTTTCCATAGACACAACCATTTTCCAATCCTACAAAGCAAGTAATGGGGTAATTGTAAATTCTAGAGGCATGGGTGCCTGACTGACTCACATATAGAAGTATGTAAAGCACAAAGGAGGAGAAGACACAATCTAGATTTGTCCATAATCGCAATTATTAGGCTATGGAGCATCTAATGCCTGTAAGCACTAAATCTTTGTAGACTGCTCTTCAAATGTAAAATAAGATGTACTGAATCCCATTAATCGGATGAGCGAGTTTGGGGTGGAGGAACTTGACTATTCTGCACAGAGTCCTGACCTCAACCTGATAGAACATCTTTGGGATGAATTAGAGCAGAGACTGCGAGCCAGGCCTTCTCGTCCAACGTCAGTGCCTGACCTCAAAAATGCGATTCTGGAAGAATGGTCAAACATTCCCATAGACACACTTCTAAACATTGTGGCAAGCCTTCACAGAAGAGTAGAACCTGTTAAAGCTGCAATGGTGGGCAACTCAATATTGAACCCTACGGACTAAGACGCCATTAAAGTTCATGTGCGTGTAAAGGTAGGTGTCCCAATACTTTTGGTCATATAGTGTATGTCTGTACATAGATAACTGAAGTACTCCAGTTACGAGGACACAATTTGGAACTTTCTATTGGGTGCCTGATGCTAAAACTTAATGAGTCACATTGTGTTTAGAAATGTGATACTAGAAACACCAGGTCTTACCCTGATGGCAATTATGGTTGAACAACAGCTGGAGAGGCACAGGTTGCCTAAGCCTACTTAGTATATGGAAAGTTAAGTGCACAGTGCAGTATTCAGAGAGGCCAGACAGAGGCTTCCTTCTGTGCTTTTGTAAGCACACCTCTAGCACTCACTTCCCTTCTACCTGCCTCATTACTTTTTGTGTGTGTACGGAAACTGCAGGTTCACTTCCGTCACTCATTCATTTTTAACCTTTCAATACAAGCCACTGAAAGAACCTTCTATACCTCCACAGCGTTATGTTCATGGTCTGCTTTCATTGGAAGGGCTAGGGAAAAAACAGCTAATTTTGCTCTTGACCTTTTTTTTCCTTGCAGTGTTTCACGGCTCTGTGTAATTCTAGCATTTTGTTTAATTCTAGTATAACAAATCTGCCCTGTAAGAAAATAACATTAACCTGTCTGAGGTTTTACCTAATTTCACAATAATCTTGATATATTTTTGACTACTCTTCACCAGACCAGCAGTTTGAAATGAGGGATATGTCAAGTCTGTCACATTTTACTAGCTGCAACAGATTCATTTGAACTGCTAACTGAATGCAAATCAGAACTTTAGTAATTGAATATACAGTACTTACCAAACTGGTAAAATCCATGTATAATCTTCTGTTTGGTGCATCCTACATACTGAATTGTCTTCTAATGAATTTATCTAACCTTCAGAAACTTTCATATCAAACATGTTTCATAGTGGTGACAGAGAAGTGTTCTGAATACAATGAAGTGTGAGCAGTTTGGCCTACCATTGATAAAATGTTTGTTTTTCCCATAACAATCATACATACAGTAAGGAAAACAGCATTTGATCCCCTGCTGAGTTTGCCCACTGACCAAAAAAATCTATAAGATCGGAGTAAGGGGCCAATCCTGGCCCCTTACCACGTGACCAGCTGTCAGCTGATCACGTGATGTAAACAGAAGCTTGGTAATCTTTTTTCCTCCTCACGCTCACATCGTGAGGAGAAAAAAAAGCCAATCACCGACTTCTGTGCAAGGCACATTGGTACCAAAGGGGAAGAGACACAGGCACCTCATCTGTGCCCACCAGTACCACCTTTCAGTACCCACAGTGCCACGAATCCGTGCATAACAGTGCCACCTATCAATGTCCACGAGTGCCACCTATTAATGCTCAACAGTGGTGCCAATCAATGCCACCTAGCAGTGCTGCCTATCAGTGTCACCCATCAGTGCCCATCACTGACACCCATCAGAACCCATCACTGACACCATCAGTGCCCATCACTGCCAGCTATCAGTGTCACTTCTCAGTGCCACCTATCAATGCCCTTCAGTGCTACCTCTCACTGTCACCTCTCAGTATCCACCAGCAGAGCTGATCAAATACCAACAAAATAAAACTATTTGTGGGGAAAAAAATGATTACAATTTCATTTGGGTACAGTGTTGTATGATCGCGCAATTGTCGTTCAAAGAGTGACAGCGCTGAAAATTGGTCTGGGCAGGAGGGGGTTTAAGTGTCCAGTAAGCAAGTGGTTAAATAAAAAAATGTAACCTTATTATTTTGATAGGAGTTTTATTTAAATTCACTAATTTTCTGGTCCTATAGGGGAATATGATTAGAGAACACATACACATGTAGCTTTTATCGCACTATTTTCCATGCTGTTTGATGATCTCTTTTTAACCACTCCCAACGCCTCTGGCACTTCTCTCCTTCATGTAAAAATCATAATTCTTTTGCTAGAAAATTACTCAGAACCCCCAAACATTATATATTTAGCAGACACCCTAGGGAATAAAGTGGCGGCCATTGCAACTTTTTATCTCGCACGGTATTTGCGCAATCATTTTTCAAACGCCTTTTTTTGGAGAAAAAAAACGGTTTCATGAATTAAAAAATAACAAAACAGTAAAGTTAGCCTAATTTTTTTGCATAATGTGAAAGATGATGTTATGCCGAGTAAAAAGATACCTAACTTGCCACGCTTTAAAATTGCACACACTCATGGAATGGCGCCAAACTTTGGTACTTAAAAATCTCCATAGGCGACGCTTTAAATTTTTTTACAGGTTACCAGTTTAGAGTTACAGAGGAGGTCTAGT
The DNA here is from genome assembly GCF_905171775.1 of Rana temporaria. Taxonomy (NCBI): domain Eukaryota; kingdom Metazoa; phylum Chordata; class Amphibia; order Anura; family Ranidae; genus Rana; species Rana temporaria. The sequence continues at coordinate 495,411,735 of NC_053489.1, forward strand.
GCCAGAATTATTGCTCTCACTCTAACACACGCGGCGATACCACACATTGAACAGCGTTTACATATGTGGGTGGGACTTACGTGTGCGTTCGCTTCTGAGCGCGAGCTACCGGGGGCAGGGGCGTTTAAAAAAAAAAATTAATTACATTTTGTATTTTACCAATTTTTTTTTTTTAATTTTTACACTTTTTTTTACATTTTTTTTTTTGATCACTTTTATTCCTATTACAAGTAAACATCCCTTGTAATAGGAACAGTGTGTGACAGGTCCTCTTTATGGAGAGATGCTCCTCCAGGCTGATGCTTTGAGCCACGATTGCGGCTTTGTTTACTTCTGGGTACCCATAACGTCGCGCCCGGGCCTCCGACGACCATAGAGATGACCGGTGACCACCTGTTTATTTCTTTTTTCCCAGGGGGGAACAGTGATGGCGCGCCACACTACTCACGCATGAGCAGTAGGGAACCGGGCTGTGAAGCCGCAACGCTTTACTTCCCGATTCCCTCACCGATATGGCGGCGGATGCAGCCGAGGGACGAGCGATTGCTCGGCCTCGGCTGCCGACATCGCGGGCATGCTGGACAGGTGAGTGTCCATATTGTAGCTTTTAAAAAAAAAACATTTTGGCGGAACCTCCGCTTTAAGATAACATTGTTGTCAGTGATATCTGCCATTCGTAGGATATCTTCAGCTGACATTTGTGGCCTTATTTAATAATGAATTCATATGTTGAAATGTGGGCAGAATTTATTTTTCTGCTGAAGTCCGACCAGTGCAAGATGGATTCTAATGGTTACTGCTCTTAACATTTTATTGAATAAAGCCTTTGAAGTATATATTTAACTTTAGTATGGTCATACTCAAGCAGTATTTTTAGCATATTACAGAAAATCTGATACTTGGTCATTTTTTTATTAAAGTTAAACGTGGTTCATGGAAAGCAATAAATATGCTCGATTACAAACCACTGTCTTTTGGCATCATGTATTTCCACTATCAACTTCCAGTAAGCTGCACTTGTAGAACATATAAAAGCAAGGCTTATATAAAGTCATGTGATCACTCATTATCCCCCTCTCACACTTACACATTTGGCTAGCAATGACATGCTCTGAAAAGTAGCTTCACTATGATTATTAGTATGCTAATTCAATTAAATAGCATAAAATAATGTCAAACGAGCTCTTGCATGAAAAAAAAGTTTATTCATCCTACTCCATCTGATGGGTTTTCACGACAAACCCCCTGCTGAATTCAATAGCTGAGGGTGACATACTCATGGAGGGCAGAGCTATCATACCAGCAGCATTGTCTTTGCACCCGAGATCACAGTTACTGATATTTTGTGCAGAAGTAATGTGCACTGAAATGTATTTTTTTTAATAATAGAATATTATTTTATATACAGTAGCTCCTTTAAAGGTAGCTTCTCAAAGCATTTTACAAAGAAAACACAAGAAATACACAGGATAAAACAAAGCAAAAAAGGGACAATTACATGAAAACTTGTCTAAAAGGAAAACGTTTTTAGATTTTATTTGAATGAGTTTAGAGAAGATGACTCTGTGTTGTTCTTTGGAAGTGAATTCTAGAGTTTTGGAGCATAGCATGAGAAGGCTCTGTCTCTGATCGAGTGTAGGTGAGTAGAGGGACACGCAGAAGACCAGAATTTGAGGAGAGGAGGGGGGGAGTAAGTTGATAAAAGTTCAGAGAGATAATGGTTTGCCAAGCCATGAAGAGCCTTAAGCCCCATACACACTATCAGTTTTCCTGATGGTTTTCTCTTCAGGTTTACCAAAACCATCTAATATGAGGTCAAACCTTAAGCATTTCAATTTGAATGCAATCAGGCAGGTCCTTGTACTACATGGTTTTGGTAAACCTGAAGAGAAAACCAGCAGGAAAACTGATAGTGTGTATGGGGCTTTATAGGTGAGCAAGAAACATGATGGGTAGCCAGTGCAAGGACTCCAGGATAGGAGTAATATGGTCACTTGTTCCAGAACTAGTGAAGAATCTGTCTGCAGAGTTTTGTATATAGTGTAGTTGATTAATAGTGGATTTAGGTACACCAGCGAGTAGAGCATTGCCGTAGTCAAGTCGGGAGAACACAAAATGTACGGACCAGCTTTTCAGCTACAATGTATAATAGCATAGAACGCAGCCAGGCAATGTTTCTCAAGTGGAAAAAAATGATGTCCTGACAACGTTCTGTACATGTGGCTCAAAGGTTAGACGAGCATTAAATATCATCCCTAGATTTTTCAATTAGACTGAAGCTCAAATACCACCTATAGATAGGCGTTTAGCACTGGTCTTATACTATATACTTGATGGGGGTGCCAATAAACATGATTTCAGTCTTGTCACAGTTTAAAAACTTAGGCTCGATTCACATCTATGCATGTGGTTTTTGAGCGTTGCGGCAGTGCTTTTTGCGGTGCTTGCCACGTTTTTGGACATATGTTTTTGCCGCTGATGTGTGGAAAAAAAACTGCGTGGGGTCCCCCACAGGTCCATATTAGGCCTTTGGGTCTGGTATGGACTCGGAGGGACCCCCCACACCAATGTTTTCTTTTAAATGGCGTGGGGTCTCTCCCAAAGTCCATACCAGACCCTTATCTGAGAATGCCGGCAGGTCAGGAAAGGGAGGGGATGAGTGAGCGCCCCTCCTCCTGAACCATACCAGACCGCATGCCCTCAATGAGGGGGGGTCTGCGCCCAAAAGCACCTTTCCCCATGTTGATGGGGACAAGGGCCGATTCCCGACAACCCTGGTTGAGGGGTGTGGTATGGATTTTGGTATGGATTTTGGGGGGCCCAAGCCATTTTTTTATGGCTATACTAGACCCAAGGGCCTGGTATGGACCATGGGGGGTTCCGTCGGCTTCTGTTGGACAGACCGACATACACATGGGCAGAATGTCGGACATTTTTTTTAAACCGGCAAATGTCTCCTGACATTCTGCCCGTGTCTGCGGGGCTTTATTCAGCATGGCCTCTAATAATCTCTAACAAAAATATAGAAGAGTATGCACTGAAAAATGTAAAAGTCACATTATAATAATTACGATTTTAACCACTTAGCAACCAGCCCATTCTAGCTTTACTGCTATAGGGCGGCTGTTCTGTGCAGAATCACTTATATATACACGTTTATGCTTTACTGGGTAGGGGGCACGCACGTGCGCACCGTTTCTGCTATGATTAGTCACAGCAAAAGCCTATCAGTGGGTGCTGGCCAATGGATGTCCGCCGGCACCTACTAATCGGCAAGGAGACAGACTGGATGGAGCGCGGGGTATGTAAAAAAGTTGGGATGTGCTGGATTTTGTTTCCCTGCAAAGCAGGGAAGGGAAACCAGCACATCCTTTAGTGAAAGTACCACAGAGTACACACAAAAACACTGGTTATGCAGATATTAACCCTTTGAGTGTCCCCTTTTTAGCCAGTGTCATTAGTATAGTGACAGTGAATATTTTTAGCACTGATCACTGTATTAGTGTCACTGGTTCCCACAAGGTGTGTCAGATTTCCGCCGCAATATTGCAGTGCCGGTATAAGCCGCTGATCGCCGCCATTAGAACAAAAAATAATAAATAAAACTTCCAGTATATACCATAGTTTGTAGAGGCTATAACTTTTGCGCAAACCAATCAATATACGCTTATTGGGATTTTTTTTAACCAAAAATATGTAACAAAATACACATTGGCCTAAATGTATGAGTGAGTGAGTGAGAAACTTATATAGCGCAACACATGCGAACTGAATCGCCTCTGGGCGCTTGGTATCCATTCCCTGGGCCCTCAGAAGAGATTGGTCTTGATCTTTCTCCTGAAGGCCAGGTGGTTTACCTCCAATCGGATGGTGGTTGGTAGAGCGTTCCATAGTCTGGGTCCTTGGACCGCAAATCTTCGTTCTCCTTTGGACTTGTATCTGGCTTTGAGTATCTGGAGTAGATTTTGGTTGGTGTATCGCAGAATGCGATTGGTGTTGTGAGCTTTTGGTTTCTCGCATAGATATTGGGGGGCATTTCCCAGAATACACGTATGCGTTAGACAGAGAGCTTTGAAAGTGATTCTGTCTTTTACGGGCAACCAATGAAGGGATCTCAACGAAGGTGAGATTGATTCCCATGTTTTTTTCCCAGTCACAAGTCAAGCGGCCGTATTTTGAACGACTTGCAGACGAGTGACGTGGTATTTTGGGAGTCCAAGATAGAGGGCATTTGCATAGTCAAGTCTGGAGTTGATAAGTGTCCCCACCACGACTGCTATGTCTTTTTTTGGGATAAAGGGAGTGAGTCTGCGTAGAAGGCGCAGCAGATGGTGCGATCCGCTGACTACTGACCCTATTTGTGCATCCATTGTCATGTAGGTGTCAAAGATGACTCCGAGACTTTTGACTTTGGTGCTGGGGGTGATGGATTGACCCAGAATGGGTGGGGGCGTCCATGTTGTTGCGGGATGAATCTTCGATTGGCCTGAAACAGGAGAAGTTCTGTATTGAGTTTAAGGTAACTCTTTGTCATCCACTTTTCTATCAAAGAAAGGCATTTCTCTAGACCGAGATAAAGATCCTTTTTGTTGCCGATGCGAAAATATAGTTGTGTGTCATCTGCATAAGAGTGGTAAAGTAACTTCTGGTTGCTGATGATTTAAAAAAGCGGGCGGAGATAGATATTGAAAAGAACAGGCGACAGAGGGGATCCCTGGGGGACTCCGCATGACACCGTGCATTTTTCAGAAGTGAAAGGGCCCAATTTCACTATTTGTGAACGGTTTTCCAAGAAGGAGGAGAACCACGATAAATCACATTCCGCAACTCCGGCTACTTCAACTAGCCGTGTCAGCAATAATTTGTGGTCTACCGTATCAAAAGCTGCGCTTAGGTCCAGCGGTACTAGAAGACAAGATTCTCCTTCGTCTGCAGCCTCTAGAGCGTCATCCCATATTTTAAGCAGTGCTGTTTCTGTCCCGTGACCCGGACGGAAACAAGACTGGTATGGGTCAAGTAATTTATGGGTGTCTAAGTGATGTTGTACAACTTCTTTCTCCATTACCTTGGAGTAGACATTCAGGCCTGTTATAGGGCGACGGTGGTTAGGGTCTTTGGGGTCGAGGGTGTTTTTTTTTAGAATTGGTTTGATTATACCTTGTTTCAGCAAGGGTGGCACCACGCCCTCTTGAATGACTGGTTTATGAGCTGCATGATAGCTGGAGTCCTGATGATATTTTTAGTGGCATCGATGGAAATGGGTTTTAGAGTGAAGTTAGGTGATTGTGGCGGAATTATGTGGGTATTAGGTTTGTGATTTAGGGGGGGGGGGTAGATGGAGGTTGTATTTTGCTGAATACTTTCACGGATTCTTTCAATTTTGTTGATAAAATAATCCGATAATTCGTAGCAAAATTCTTGTGAATCAGAATTAGGGGCTTCTAGACAGACTGGGTTCATGGTCTTGGTAACTAGATTGAAGAGTTCACGGGGGCGGTTTAGGGCATTGGTGATAATATTGGAAAAATGTTTTTTTTTGGCAATAAAGATTTCTTTATGGTATTTTTTGGTTATCTTATAAATGGTGTGGTTTTCCTCTGAAGAGCTTCTTTTTCAGGCTGCTTCTGCTCTTCTGCGCTCTTGCTTTAGCAACGACAGCTGGTCGTTAAACCAGCTGGAGTTGTTTTTCCGGATGCACGTTGTGCGTTTTGTCGCTACTAAGTCGGCTGACTGTAGCAGAGCCTTGTTTATAGCATCAAGAGTTTCTGTGGCTGTTTGATGTAGGTGGATTGTTTTTATTTTGTTCCCTAATGTAGTTTTGAAGAGTTCCAAGTGGAGCTTCTTCTGAGATCTAATCTAGTGTGTTGTCACCGGTTTTACTGTTTTTTTTGAGGGGGCGTTTATGTTGATTGTGAATTTAATGGCATGGTGATCAGTCCATGGTTGCGGCTCATTTTCCAGAATATTGATTTCCAGATCTTGTCTGAAAATGAGATCGAGCGTGTGACCTGAAGCATGTGTGGGCCCCTGTACTAGTTGTTGCAGACCTAATCCTTCCAAGTGGTCAATGCAGGCATCGGCGACGGGGTCCAGTGAGGAGTTGGCCCAGAGGTTAAAATCCCCGAGCAGCAGGAGATGTTTGGTGTTTAGGGTATAGGTGGAGATGAACTCTGTCAATGACATGAGCAGGTGCGTTTTTGGACCTGGTGGTCTATAGCACAGGAGTATGTGAACAGTGTCCTGGGGATTTGTTTGCAGTTGCAGAGTGAGGGTTTCCATAAATGGAAGTGAGTACTGAAGGCCTGGTTTAGTGATCGAGAGGCGAGTCTTGTGGATCACCGCCAGGCCTCCTCCTCTTTGCCCCACTCTGTTTTCTGTTAGAATGCGATAATTCTCTGGCACCAATTCTCCCAGAATGGTGTTACAGTCAGCTGTGAGCCAGCTTTCTGTATGAAGAAATTCGACATATGCAGCTTATCATTAGAATACTAGCTGATGAAGGTCCATGTTCAGGTACAGTACTTCCATTTAAAGGATGACAACTGACTCCCAATTCTTCATCTGTCACACATGCCCCTGGTGGAGACTACAAGTGACTATTCTGACACACAGTTCAGGTTATGTTTACCATTGTCGCTATCAGAAAGCCTATCTAGAGCAATTATTTGCAGGCAAAGCTGGAGTACATGCATGTAGAGAGGAACTGGGCAATTAAAGCCAGCCATACATGAATCGCAATTCGGCTGGTTCAGCAGGGACCGGACAAATTTTGATCCATGGGCTAGGTTGTACACAAGTCACTCTATTGATCAACTATGCTTGTCTGGTTAACTGACATTTATTTATCAAATTATTTATTCTCTGCCTCTCAAAAGTCAAAAGGTTTATTAATAAGGAGTACACTTTCTTCAATGGATTGTACAGAATGCTATCTTTCAAAAAATATCAATGTTTAATCTAAACCTAAACATCTACTGTAAAATCATATCTATTATTGCCAGGATTAGTGTTTTGTGATATGACTTGAAAGGATGTGATACTTTGCTCATCTGGACTGACCTAAGTAAACTAAAGGCATCTTTGTAAACAAATGTTAAATTCATTTGAATTCTTTTGTGTATATAACAGTGACTCCCGGGGTGTAGTTCCTCCGTGCACCACTGCTAGAAAAGAAATGACCAGTACTTCTTTGAATATAATCATTCAGGTGGTGCTCTCCATGAAATATTGCTTTCTTCCTTTGTACTCGTTTGTGTTTGTTAGAAGTTGGAATTCGATACGCCTGCCTTGTGCAGCTACTTCCTGATCGTCACGCTCCTCTTATTGAGTGCTAAGCACCTATTGTTATTCCACAAAGAACACAATTTTAGAATACTTCCACAGTGCATTCAAAGGATATTACTCAAAAGCAAAGTAGACAGCAGGACACCCAGAGTGGAATAAATAATTTAATATCGAAATGCCTATTAATAACGTTAGGGATGAATATCCAACCACAAAGAACTCAGACCATGACTTGTATCGTTCACAGCATAGAGCACTATTGTGCATATCTCTTAACTTTGCAAGATGGAAAAAAGGGACACCTTTAGTGCCTAAATATTCAGGTGTAAGCAATGTCTTTGGCATACCACTGGCCATGTAGGCCATGATGATTTAACATTTTTATGCATTTACAGATGTCTAAAATGGTGAAAAAAATACAAGGACACTACTGTGTGTGGGGGGGGGGGGTTGCACAGGACACTGCTATGGGGGAGGGCACTAAAGAGGGGGGCAGAGGACACTACTGTGTGTGTGGGAGGGGGGGGCAGAGGACGCTACTGTATGGGGAAGGGTGCAGCGGACACTGCAATGGGGGCAGAGGACACTGCTATGGGGTGGCAGAGGGCACTACAGAGAAGGGGGGCAGAGGCTACTACTGTGTGTGTGTGGGGGGGGGGGGAGGATGCAGAGAAGAGTGCTGTGGGGGGGGGCAGATGGAAGTGCTATGGGGGGGGGGCAGAGGACACTGCTATGTGAGGGCAGAAAGCACTACAATGGGGGGGGAGCGCAGAGGACACTACAGTGGGGGGGTATAGTAAATTACTGTTGGGAATGATGTGAAAGGGGGCAGAGGTCACCGCTATGGGGGGGGTGATTTGGAGGGAGGCTTTATTTTTTTCTAAAAAGGGCAACGATGACACACAAACCCCCCCTGCAAGGTAGTAGACAAACACAGTTTTGATGCAGAAAGGCTTTGTACAGCAAGTCATAGAATAAAACTAACAAAACATCGGCTTGTCCAAGCCACTAACTAAACTCAAGTCCCTTTCTGAATATCAGGGTGGTACCTTTTTAGGTTGAATGTATCTTTATTAAATTTTTCATCAAAACAAAGCAGTAGGTACTACATCACAGTGAGATGATGGCAAATTGATACAGGTAAGAAAATATTGAGCGACAGCAATAGTCAAATACATCCTGAGAAGTAGATTGGTGCAAGGGCACCTCAATTCCCCCTATGGGGGCACATAATAATGGTGCAAGATTACATGACGAGAGGGGGCCCTCTCCTGTAATCCATTCATTGAGTACATTGGAGATATAGGCAGTAAGAAGAAGAGTAAAAAGAGGTGGGGGGGTGGAGCTATCGATCCCGATAATACTGGTCTGGCACCTGTAGTTTCTGTCAGCAGTCTGCGTTTTAAACCAGCAGCAGACTCTTATACCAAAGAGAATAAGATAGCACTGACCATTAGTCAGCTCACATATATAAAAGCCCGTGAACAGCTGAGACTTATAATGGGGTCTGGCCAACATGGACTTAGGAATGGAGGCTCCAGAACCCAAAACAGGACATTAAGATCTGAAAAAAAAAAAAAAGTTAGTTTGCTCTATAGGAGACACAAACCTCTAGACCCTCACCCATGTATAGGTGAGAAACCTAGGTGACACATAAACACTATCCATAGTTCTGCAAGCCGGTACCTTACAGTGGATAAACAGAACGTCTTTACATTACACCTAAAAGAGCAACAGTAGTTGTGGATAAGCAAAGGGAGATTTAATTCCAAGTGCTAGACAGCTGGGAACCTAACTATTGCTGTCCTTAGTTAGAACTAACTAGGTCTTGTTATTTATGATACAAGCCTGGTGTAGCTGCTGATAAATAACTGTATGTCTATGGACATATTGCAGGGAGATTGCCTGGAAAGGATGTTTCCAGATGATTGCTAAGGTTTCCTCCAGGTAATTTTAGGACTACAGGTGTGCTACTAAAAGAAATTGCACGTTCAGCTGAAATGTATGCATGTTTATCTAAACATTACTGGATGGATTTTTAAACCTACAGTACACCTCACGCCCATTGCTACCCTAATAAACTCTGTACATGTTTTGAGTATATTCTGAAAAAATGGCAAACAATCAGCAATCATCCTCCATTGTACTTCCCCTTTTTAACCACGTAAGCCCCGTCCCATTATGCAGCTAAAGGACCAGGCCCCTTTTTGCAATTCGGCACTGCGTCGTTTTAACTGACAATTGCGCGGTCGTGCAACGTGAGTCCCAAACAAAATTGACGTCCTTTTTTTCCTACAAATAGAGCTTTCTTTTGGTGGCATTTGATCACCTCTGCGGTTTTTATTTTTTGCGCTATAAACAAAAATAGAGCGACAATTTTGAAAAAAATTCAATATTTTAAAATTTTTGCTATAATAAATAACCCCCAAAAATATATATAAAAAACATTGTTTTCCTCAATTTAGGCCGATACGCATTCTTTTTGGTAAAAAAAAAAAATCGCAATAAGCGTTTATTGATTGGTTTGCACAAAAGTTATAGCATCTACAAAATAGGGGATAGTTTTATGGCATTTTTATTAATAATTAATTTTTTACTAGTAATGGCAGCGATCAGCAATTTTTATCGTGACTGTGACATTATGGGAGACACATCGGACACTTTTGACACTATTTTGTGACCATTGTCATTTTTACAGCAAACAGTGCTATAAAAATGCACTGTTTACTGTGAAAATGACAATGGCAGTGAAGGGGTTAACCTGTAGGGGGCGCTAAAGGGGTTAAGTGTTCCCTAATGTGTGTTTCTTACTGTAGGGGGCGTGGCTGGGCATGTGACATCACTGATCGTCGTTCCCTATGACAGGGAACAGAAGATCAGTGACAGGCTCACTAGGAAGCACGGGGAGAGGTTTGTTTACACTCACCTCTCCCCGTTCTTCAGCTCTTTGACCCGATCTGGGGACACTGGCGGGAATCGGGTCCGCGGGTCCCGCGGACGGGGTCGTGGAGCACAGGACCGGGTACGTCCATATGCCCAGCCGTGCCATTCTGCTGACGTATCTAGTCGTGCAGCGGTCTTTAACTAGTTAAGGGACTAAACTGTCATGCTGACCATAGTGCAGACTGAACACAGCTGACTACAGTGGGCTGAAAGTAAAAAACCTGAATGGATTTCTCCACGCAAGTGAGGTGAATGGAGGAATCCTTCCCACTGTTCTGACATTGGGGACTCTCTGCTGTCAGAATACACTGATCAATGGCTGCAACCTCTGATCGAGAAATGTTTTCCAACATTCACAATCACATGAAGTGAAATTTGTCCGATCCCTGCTGAACCGATCAAATTAAATTTTATCTATGGCCAGCTTTACTGTGATTACTGTACTGTACCATTACTATTTGCACTGCCTTATTAAAGGAGAAATATATTTTCTTTATAAAATGTATTCTGCTACATATCTCTGGTCAAAAAAAAATATATATATATCGAAATAAGTGTATATTGATTGGTTTGCGTGAAAGTTATAGGGTTTACAAACTATGGTATAGATACTGGAATTTTTTTTTTGTTATGCTACTATATGACTTATAGTGGGACTGCCATAGTGTGGCGGAAAATCTTACACTAACTCAGTGCTTCTCAAATAGTGGGGCGCGCCCCCCTGGGGGGCCGCGAGGCTCCGTAAAGGGGGGCTTGTGTGACCTGGCAATTATCCCCCGTTTCCAGCCAGTGGCGGAACTACCGCCATAGCGACCAGGGCCGGCCTGATCGTGAATGATGTGTGCGGGGATGCTGATCTGCACGGCACCCCGGCGCTGCAGGGGGGGGTGGCGCCGACGCGCCCGAAGTGTCTGACACTGTCTGGTCCCCTTGGCACGCAAGGCATGCAATCCAAATTCTAACGGCGGGACCAGGACGGGACTGACAGACTGCCGCCTTACACAGTGCGCTGAAGAAAAGTAAAGGTAAGGCCGCCCGTCCCCTCCACCTTATCCAGCAGGCTGACAGGTGTCATCCCTTCTCCCACCTCACCTGTACTCCAATGAGGAGGGCCAGTTTATAAAAAAAAACGTTAAAAAAAATGTCAAAATTGATCTTTTGTTGAAAAAAAAAGGAAAAAAATAAAACGCAGAGGTGATCAAAAACCAACGCGCAGTTGTCAGCTTAAAGTGGAGGTTCACCTAAAAACCGTATAGAGCAATAACAATTTTATAGACAAAAGATACTATTTACAGTCGCGCGGGGGGGCCCCGAAATGTTTTCTTCTTCCTAGGGGGGGGCATGACAGAAAATAATTGAGAAGCACTGCACTAATTGATGCTGGGGAGAACTGACTAACTGCCATTGTCATCTCCAGTCACACTAATACAGTGATCAGTGCTAAAAATATACACTATCGCTGTATTAATGACACTGGCAATCAAGGGGTTAAATGTGTGCCTAACAATGTTTAGTGTGTTTACTGGGTGGTGTTTTACTAAGGAATGTGCTGGTTTTTACTCCTTACTTTGCAGGGAGAAAAAAAAACGGCACATCACTGCTGTACAAAAATAAACACAGGGCTCGCTCCTGTCATTCGCTGAGCCAATCAGTGGGTGTCGGCTATAAATCATTGGCTGGAACCCACTGATCAGCTTGTGCGCATTCATGGGTGGTCCCGGAAGAAAGCTGTGACGTACAGGTACATGATTGTGCCTGTGCGAGCCGATATGCCGTATTAAATATACTGCGGCGGGTTGGCAAGTGGTTAAAGCTAAAATCCAGGCAAACTACTAAATACACAGATAGAATGCATATATGGAAACTGTTTTATCTGCCAAACGATTTCTGTCTGTACAGGCCTGTCTGGCAGGGGAGGAGGCATTTAACTCGACGGGAGTCTCAATTTCCTCGTCAGGCTGGTTTTCGACGAGAAACTCGAGCGTGTGTATGCTAAGAAACCTGCGCATGCTCAGAATAAAGTAGGAGACTGGAGTAAAAGTAGCGTTTGTAATGGAGATAGCACATTTGTCACGCTGTAACAGACTAAAAAGTGCAAATCGTCTCTTACCAAACGTTTACTTAACATGTAGTAACATGAGATTGTCAAAAGCAGCCCCAAGGGTTGTGCCAGTGGAATCGAACTTCCCCTGCCGTTGTATGTGTTGTACGTCACCACGTTTGAGAATGAGGAGATTTTGTCTTAACCACGTGTACGCAAAGCAAGCTAGTCGAGTGCCTCGACAAGCCTAACAAGGAACTCGTCGAGGAAAACAATGTGTCTTTTCCGACGAGTTCCTCGGTCGTGTGTACGAGGCCTGATTCCTCCTGCCAAGAGAAACAGCAAACTGATGAGTTTATTTTCTGTCACTCTGCTCTCTCCTTCTATCAGAGCACAACTGATTGGCTCATTGCGCTACTTCTCTCACAGTCTGAGAGCTGCTGTGTGGGGGACTGTTGTAGGCTGTGTAGAAGACTTTAGGTGCTTTCACGGTTTTCAAAATAATAAATAATTGAATTATGTCTTAATAAATACAGAGATGAAAATATTGGGTGTCTTTTATATCTGCCTGGAATTCATCTTTAGAGCAACATCTGAATCAATAGTTCAAAATAGGTGTTTATTGAAAATACTCTATACTTTCCTTTTAAATAAGCACAATACAATGTTCAGAGGCTGTTCTAAAAATCACACATATCCTTCACACATGTCCAAGTTTCACCAATTCCTGTTTCAAATATGTTATTGAACTTTATAATTATCAAAAAAAATCTATTAACAGAGTATGTACAATAATATAATAGAAATAGATATTCCATTAACAGAGTATGTACAATAATATAATATAAATAGATATTCCATTAACAGAGTATGTACAATAATATAATATAAATAGATATTGCATTAACAGAACATGTACAATAGTATAGTAGAAAAAGGTGTAATCATTCAGGAAAGTACCTCTTATAAATGTAAATGAAAATAGAGAACCTAGCAGATTGTAGGATAAGATTATGTAACATGAAGTGTTATAGTCATAGCTTCATGGCAGCTATTTGACGACAAGTAATTGAGAAATTAAGTTGATTGAAATAATATAATTATATCATCTATGAATAGAATTGAATGAACCTGTAAAGAAATATAAAGTTAATGTGTTGTAGAATAGCTGGGGGAATAAATTAGCCTAAACCAGGTACAAGTTCCTTCTCTTGGCTTGGCTTTATCTGGTGCGAAGGTCAAAAATCCCAACCATTCAAAGCATCTTCTATTACAGTTGGTATATCAAATAATTAAAGTTTCACCAATTCCAGCCAGGCTATTGACTAAAGTAAGCAAATAAAGGCGCCTTTGATAAAAATGTTGTTAAGCTATCATATGCTAATGCCTAATTCTAGAAAATACATTTTTCCAAGTAAAGAAAACAGCGTATAGCCATATAAAGATGGAGGGCCAGATTCACATACCTTTGCGGCGGAGCAACGTATCCCGTTTACGTTACTCCGCCGCAAGTTTTCACAAAGCACTTGGTGTAAACTTGCGGCGGCATAGCGTAAAGCCGTCCGGCGCAAGCCCGCCTAATTCAAATGGGGCGCGTACCATTTAAATTAGGCGCATTCCCGCGCCTAACGTACTGCGCATGCTCCGTTTTGAAATTTCCCGCCGTGCTTTGCGCGAAATGACGTCGCCCCGACGTAATGTTTTGAACGGCGACGTGCGTTACGTCCTTTCGTATTCCCTGACGACATACGCAAAAAAAAAAAAAATTGAAATTCGACGCGGGAACGACGGCCATACTTTAACATGGGCTGTCTAATACTACACCACCTAAATAGCAATCGCAACTTTACGACGGGAAAAACCGACTAGCGACGAACGTGCGTACCTTCGTGGATCGCCGTAAACAGCTAATTTGCATACCCGACACGGAAAACGACGCAAACTCCACCCAGCGGTCGCCAAAGTATTGCATCCTAAGATCCGAAGGCGTACGAAGCCGTACGCCTGTCGGATCTTAGCCAAATGCCGTTGTATCTTTGTTTGTGAATTACAAATAAAGATACGACGCAGCAAATTTGAAAGTACGCCGGAGTATCAGCAGATACTCCGGCGTACTTTTTCTGTGAATCTGGCCCCGAATGTCTGCCATTACAAGTTCTTGATTGCATTAGATTTTTCATGACATTTCCCAAAAATATACCTAAAATATATTAAATATATTTTCATAATTCATTATTTTTCTTACTGTGTGTTTATATTTCCTTTCAATGTAGAAAAATAAAGATGAGATTTTAGGATACTTCAAAAAATAAAAATAAAAAAAATAAAGCAAGAGGAAAACATTGGCTCTTAAATAGGACAAACTGGATTTACAAGTAGGCTGCTACAAACCAGGTATTATATTACTGCCAGTTCATGATCAGGAAGGGAGAATAGAGCGTACAGATTACTTTACTCTAGAGGAGGAAGACGTCCTAAGCATTGGCTTATCTTGGAGGAACCTCTCTCTCCTACACATTATTTATGCCACTGTTCTGGGAGAGATATATATTTGCTGGACATTTTTACAACCTATATTTACAGTTTTACAATAAAACACTTTTTATTGTATTATTCTGCACTACTGCTTAACACTTTATGGATATTTGAAGTCCTTTACCAATAGGCATTCTATCTAGGAGAGCCAGTTCACGGTCCCTCAGACTGTTGGGGGGCCGGACTATCGTTTAAAAATATAAAAACCTATGCACACATCTTATTTTAAGTGCAAAAAAACAGGAAAAACGAATACAATATTTAAAATAAAGAACAATTTTAATCAACATAAACTTATTAATATTTCACAGACTCCCCTCATCACAAAACCCCTCCTCAACACAGACATCCCTCATCACGGAACCCCCCCCCCCATCACAGATTCCCCCCCCCCCATTTTAGACCCCCCATCACAAAGCTCCCCCCCAACACAAACTTCTCTCCATCACAAAGCCACCAATAACTGTCACCCATTACAAAGCCACCCAACACAAACTCCTCTATATCATAAAGACCCCAATAACAGACCCCCCACCACAAATGCCTCTCCATCAAAAAGCCTCCATAACAGATCCTCCCCATCATAATGCCCCCCAACACAAACTCCTCTCCATCACAAAGCCCAGACTAACAGACCCCCATAACATATCCCCCATCACAGACTCCTCTCCATCACAGACTACCCCCATCACAAAGCCCAGTCAACACAAACTCCTCTCCTCACGTAGCCCCTCAAAACAGACCCCCCCTCACAGACTCCCTCATCACAGATCTCCCCCAATCACAGATCTCCACCCCCTATCACAGATCCATACCACCGATATTATACTGCAGCCCCTTCTATAACATCCCAACACTCCACCTCTCTGCTACCTCAATCACACAAGAAGCGAAGCATGGCAGGTAGTTTGAGGACCCCTATTCTAGACCATTAAGACCCAGTGCAGTACCTACTGATGGTCACTTTCCACTTGTCCCATCATCCACCATGTCACTATCTTATGTTAACAGAAATCGGAAAGTTTAAAATGGCTACAATACCATTTAGCAAGGTCAGTTAGAATTCCTGAAATCAAAAGGGCTTATTCACACCAGCCCTTTATGCTGCATTGTTATGACAAATTGCACTGTTCACTTTTTTTAACAATTGAAGCGTCACAAAATTACACTTCAAACATCTTTATGCATGTCATGGTGATATGTGGTGCTGTGTATTGCACTGTATAAAAATGTAGGCGGGTTGCATTTTATTTAACGCACCACAACATTCATTATTGTAGTGTTATGGTGTGAACAGGACACATTGAAAACAATTATTTTCAATGTGCCCTTGCATGAGCCTATGTTGGTCTCTGCAGATCAATAGACATTGGGGGTTATTTACGAAGCGCAAATCCACTTTGCGCTACAAGTGCAAATTACAAAGGCAAAGTGGACTTGAAATTGCACTTGGAAGTGCAGTCGCTGTAAATCTGAGGGCTAGATCTGAAATAGGGGGAAGGTCTGCTGATTTTATCATCCGATCATGTGCAAGCTAAAATGCTGTTTTTTTATTTTCCTTGCATGTCCCCCTCAGATCTACAGCGACTGCACTTCCAAGAGCACTTTCAGTGCAATTTCAAGTGCACTTTGCACTTGTAGTTTGCACTTGTAGTGCAAAGTGGATTTGCCTTTAGTAAATAACCCCCATGGTGTGAACAAGCCCTAATTTATGAATGTAAGTTGCATAAAGTATTTCAACAACAGGAGACGATCTCATGGGTCACCACACCCATCTACAAGACTGTTGTTTATGCCTGTCACTGGAAAATCCACATAGGAAACTACATAAATAGAAAGCAGAATAAGAATAGATCTATCATATAAATAACATTTAAAAAAATGTTTCCTGTAAAATAGGGATCATGATTCCAATCATGTATTTTCATGTTTGGAATTTAATTTCACCTCACATAAGATTCTGTTTGTGAAAATAAAACCAAAACTTCTTAATTTCTTAGTGCATATTTGGCACCCATTCTACAAGCTGTCTGAGAATTGCATGCAGCTTGTCAAATCCCATTGTACATGTTGTTCCTGAAAGCTAGCAGACCTGACAGTGAGGAATTACTCCACCTAGTGGATGTGCTAGTACTGCTTTCAGACGCTAGTCCTTAGATAACACTGTATTTATTAATATGGGATGTTTTTAATAAGAGTCATTTATAAAGAATATATATGGTGTAGTTTCAGCTGGTTAATATATTAAATAATAGACATAGATCCGGGTGTGCTGTGATAACCAATATGCTGTTGTTTTTTTATTTATTTGTACTTGTTTTAGGAACAACTGAAAGCCCTAAGCACCATAACGATTTTTCCTAACCCATTTAAAAGAAGCCTGTTATAGTAGAAGCATATTGATTACCATTGTTGCATTGCCTTTATGTTGATCATCTGGCTTCAATCGTTTTCATGTCACTGATTTAGAATAAAAAATCTTCATGCTTGTTTACAGTTAGAAAGCAAATCAGTATGACAGCCAGGCAACCAGCATTTGCAGAATGCTAGCAGTGGCAGCCTACATACTTCTGTCATTATAGGCTAAGCAACCTCAGCTAAAAAGGCATCTCATGTATAGCAATAGAGTATAAATATTGTAAAAAATAAAAAAAACTTCCGGCTTGACTTCATCATCATTGTTAGAAAATGAGAATCCTTAGTTTGCTGGCCACCCCTTTCATTTACCTTCATGTGCACAAACTGTAACGTTATTTGTGTGTTTGCTTTTATTTTTTATTAATCTGTATCATGTCATAGAGAAACTGTAAAATTTGTATTATTACTGTTCTATGATCTTATAAAAATGTATTTTACATGAGTCTACTTGAATTGTTCAGTAACCCCTTTATGTTGCAGGATTGAATGCTATTCAATCTAAGGCATGTGGTTTATTCTATAAAAACTATAAAGTACAGTATATATTTTTTTTTTCTGCATATAGTAAGAAAAGGTCACAACCTATTTTTTTTTGCCCATCTGTGTCCTGTTGTGGAGCTTTCCCTTTACTTCCTGTCCCACAGACACAACAGGAAGTGAGAGGAATGTCTCCAAAGTGAAGGAAATACCCTCTAAAGCCCTGTACACATGTTCGGTTTGTCCGATGGACTGTTTTCATCAAACAAACCATTTGTGTGTGGGCCCCATCGGTTTATTTTCCATCGGTGAAAAAAATTAGAACATGTTTTAAATCTTTCCTATGGATAAAAACAACAATAGAAAAAAACGATCGTCTGTGTGGAAGTCCATCGGTCAAAATTCCTACGCATGCTCAGAATCAAGTCGACGCATCCTCGGAAGCATTGAACTTAATTTTTCTCAGCACGTCGTAGTGTTTTACGTCACCGCGTTTTGGCACGGTCGGATTTTTGACTGATGGTGTGTAGGCAAGACTGATGAAAGTCAGCTTCATCGGATATCCGACGAAAAAATCCATCGGATTAGATTCCGTCAGATATCCGATCGTGTGTACAGGGCTTTAGGCATGTGGTTTATTCTATAACACTCCAAAGTGAAGGAAATACCCTCTTAGACAGGAAGATTTCTGTTATGTTGCTAAAGCTGGCCATACACTAGTAGATTTTCAAACTCGGTGACTTCACAAATGTCATTCAAAAATTCTTTAAGATTTAGTTTGCTTTTAACATTCTATTTTTTCATCATTTGAATTTTTTTGAACAAAAACCACATACACTATTGGAAAATCATTAATTTAAGAAACATTTGCCATCTTGGAATTTTCTCATCACGGCTGTCTGAAACGAACATTGATTTGATCCCTCTAACAATTAGAAAATTGAACAAACGTTCTTAATTATTATTATTATTATTTTTTTTATGAATATGTACTAGCTTAAGACTGGTCAAAGATGACTGCTGCTAAATTGTCTGAATTGTGAACAGCAGGTGGGCCTGCAAGCACCATCCGTATCAACAATTTAAAAAACCAACTGAGATGGGTGGAAAATATCAGCAGATTTTTGCTAAGTACATGGCAGGTGAATTGTGGCTGAGAACATGGCAGGCATGGGTGTCTGCATAGAGGGGTAAGGTCCCCCCCCCGTAGCAAGGTGTCTGCACCCAGACACTCAGGGCCGATCCTGGGCAGGTGCCCAAGGTGCACTGCAGCCAGGCGCCACAAGCTGAACAATGATCTGGCTCCTCCTCTAGTCAGTCACATCCCCTCACAGTTAGAAACATACCTAGGGAACGCATTTAACCCCTTGATTGCCCCCTAGTGCTAACTCTTTCCCTGCCTGTGTGATTTACACAACAATCAGTGCATTTTTATAGCACTGCTCGCTGTATAAATGTCAATGGTCCCAAAAAAAGTGTCTGATCTGTCCGCAATGTCGCAGTCCCGCTGAAAATCGATAATCACCTCCATTACTATTAAAAAAAATGCCATAAATCTATTCCCTATTTTATAGACGCTATAACTTTTGGACAAACCAATTAATATGCGCTTATTGTGATTTTTTATTTTTTTTTACAAACCTATGTAAAATACACATTGGCCTCAACTGATTTAACTACCACCAAAAGAAAGCTCTAGAAAAAAAGGACATCAATTTTGTTCGGGTACAGCTTTGCACAACCGCACAATTGTCAGTTAACCACTTGCCGTCGCCGCACCGTCGAAATACGTCCACAAGGTGGCTCTCCTAGGCGAGACCACGTAAATGGACGTCCTGCCTATTAGCCGCCACTAGGGGCGCACGCGCGCCGCCGGAGGCGCGCGCGCGCGCCCCCCGCTCGCCCCCGACTCCCGTGCGTGTGCCCGGCGGGCGCGATCGCCGCCGGGCACACGCGATCGCTCGGTACAGAGCGGGGAACGGGAGCTGTGTGTGTAAACACACAGCTCTCGTTCCTGACAGCAGGGGAAATGCTGATTTTCTGTTCATACAATGTATGAACAGAAGATCAGTGTTTCCCCTAGTGAGGCCACCCCCCCCCACAGTAAGAACACACCCAGGCATACTTAACCCCTTCCCCGCCCCCTAGTGTTAACCCCTTCACTGCCAGTGGCATTTTTATAGTAATCTAATGCATTTTTATAGCACTGATCGCTATAAAAATGCCAATGGTCCCAAAAATGTGTCAAAAATGTCCGAAGTGTCCGCCATAATGTCGCAATACCGAAAAAAAAATCGCTGATCGCCGCCATTACTAGTAAAAAAAATATTAATAAAAATGCCATAAAAATACCCCCTATTTTGTAAACGCTATAACTTTTGCGCAAACCAATCAATAAACGCTTATTGCGATTTTTTTTTACGAAAAATATGTAGAAGAATACGTATCGGCCTAAACTGAGGAAAAAAAATGTTTTTCTATATATTTTTGGGGGATATTTATTACAGCAAAAAGTAAAAAATATTCATTTTTTTCAAAATTGTCGTTCTATTTTTGTTTATAGCGCAAAAAATAAAAAACGCAGAGGTGATCAAATACCACCAAAAGAAAGCTCTATTTGTGGGAAAAAAAGGACGCCAATTTTGTTTGGGAGCCACGTCGCACGACCGCGCAATTGTCTGTTAAAGCGACGCAGTCCTGAATCGCAAAAAGTACTCTGGTCTTTGGGCAGCAATATGGTCCGGGGGGTAAGTGGTTAAAGTGATGCAAAAATAGGTCGTCATTAAGGGGGCAAACCTTTACGGGGCTGAGTGGTTAAAACGCACAATACGTGCATTTTCATGCACTTCCATAAACTTCAATGGGCCAGAAAACATATTTAAGAAATGCATCTGAAATTTTACCAATGCAGAGCAACGATGTGAACAGCCTCATTGGACTCTATGGTCCAGATTCACGTAGAACCGCGTATCTTTGTGCGGGCGTAACGTATCCTATTTATGTAACGCCTCCGCAACTTTGACAGGCAAGTGCCGTATTCTCAAACCAAAGTTGCAGCGGCGTATCGTAAATAGGCCGGCTTAAGCCCGCCTAATTCAAATGTGGTAGATGTGGGCGTGTGTTATGTAAATTTTATGTGACCCCACGTAAATGACGCTTTTTACGAACGGCGCATTCGCCGTCCGTAAAAGTATCCCAGTGCGCATGCTCCAAATTAACCCGCAAGAAGCCAATGCTTTCGACGTGAACGTAAATGACGCCCAGCCCTATTCGCGAACGACTTACGCAAACGACGTAAAATTTAAAAAATTTGACGCGGGAAGGCCGTTCATACTTAACATTGGTAGCCTGCATGTACGCCTCATATAGCAGGGGTAACTTTACACCGGGAAAAGCCTAACGTAAACGGCGTATCTGTACTGCGTCGGCCGGGTGTACATTCGTGAATTGGCGTATCTAGCTGATTTACATATTTCTCGGCGTAAATCAGCGTACACCCCCCTAGCGGCCAGCGTAAATATGCAGTTAAGATACGCCGGCGTAAGAGACATACGCCGGTCGGATCTAATACAAATCTATGCGTAACTGATTCTAAGAATCAGGCGCATAGATACGACGGCTCGGACTCAGAGTTACGACGGCGTATCTGGAGATACGCCGGCGTAACTCGTACGAGAATCTGGGCCTATGTATTTTTGTGACGTGTTACAAAACACACATAAAAACGCTAAGTTGTGAACCAGGCCTAAGCGGCGTCCTAGTCTTTAGAGCAGTGCCCTAACATAACTGCTGGATGACCCTCCCCTGTGTGTTGATCGAGCAATAAATACCAGGATCATGACCTGAGTGAGCACAACAGCTTGTAAGCTCCCAGAGTGTCGGATGATATGGACAGGTGGCAGTGACATTGTGTATACAACGGCCTGCACATCCTGCTTATTGTGGCGCAGCATACAGTGTGATATAGGAAGCACACAGTCCTGAATGTGGCTTTGGGAAGTCAGACAGGAACTCTTGTGCAGTGATTAACCCCACTTGTGGTTTCCCTTCCCTAAGAATAGGATTTCTCATTGAAATGTACCCGGATGTGGCGCTTCCTCTTTCACAATACAAGCAGACAGCTGGGACAGACTCGGCCATCTGTCTAGCAGTATGCTGTATGTCCTCCCGGGGCAATGATCAGGAATAACCATCGATCTGTGCATTGTCAGTGCTGCCAATAGAACATAGCAGCAGGCGGATTAGTTATCTGCTGCAGCTAGGGCTATGAACAGCACTGAGGGCTGTGCAATGTGCTAGTGTAGCTGATGTTCAAATATTTACAAGGTAAACAAGTAAGTGTTAACTCTTCCCTTCCCAAGGACAGCTATTGCCATGCAGTCCCTGTATGTGTATTACACTGGGGCAAGGCCTGCCATAATAATGAAGTGTGGAATTCCATGCTGTGCGGCAGGATGATTAGAGAACACGTGGAGAGGCGCAGGCTGACTTCCTGTTTACACCTCAGCATGGCCTTGGCTTCACCCTAGAATGGATGGGGTCATATTTTCCTCTTCATAGCTGCTATGAGAAGATGTAGCACTGACCACTACCCCTGTTATTTGTGCCTTCCTCCCTGTATTCTCCTGCAGAGCATTACTTTTTATTCTAAGGCCTCATGCACATTGGACATTTTTTTATGCTTCTCTTAGGGGTATCTGATGTTTTTCTTTCTGCCTCTTAATGCCCCATGCATGTCCATGCACAAATAGGCAATTAAAGGAGTTTTGAGGTAGGGGTATTTGTTTAGAAGCCAACAAAAAAAAAAAAAAAAACAAGGATCGAAAGGAAGTATTCCACGCTTCATCCCAGTCATCAATGTCTAAATCAGGAATGTCCTGTGGCCATCTCACCATAAGACCCTCTAACAACTTGAGAGAAACTGTAATAAAGTGAGAATACAATCTGGAAGGAGGTTCCTCCAAACAATCAGACCAAATACCATTTCCAAAATAGACTGTTCGATCATTGGATTAGCTTGTGGAAACTGGGCATTGAAGGCAGGGGAAAGCTGATAATAGCTAAACAAATTCATGTGTTTTACCTAAGTATTAAAAATGAAACCGTATGTTACATTTAGCAGGCAGTACCGCTTCCAAAGTAACCCATTTTAGTGTATTGGGGCCACAGTGTAATTGTGTGCAATGTGGCTCAGCTTTTTTAGGGTAAAAACAGGTGGTGAGCAGGTGACATATCGTCTCCTCGCCACCTATGAAGTGCCCCATGATCCACAAAGCGATCCACCACAGAACGCTTTGTGGAGGGGCAGCAAGGGCTGGCCCATGTGAGAATGAGTCCCAGAAGCACCAAGCAAGTTTCCCCAATAGCACACATATGAATTCTTGATTGTCAATATGTAATAAATGAAAATTTGCAAGTATATACCTTCTATGTTGGGTACTTAGTAACTATATGTTTGTTGCCATAAAAGGACTGGGAAAAATCTGAAAATTGTTTCATTCTTACCTTAATTTCCCTTTCCTGGCACCTCTCCATGGGATTTCCACCCACTTTTGAGGCTAGCCAGAAGTCACAGAGGGTCGGAGTGTCTTAGGTGGTGCATTTCATAAATATATAATGGGGTTGAATGAGTGTCTTTTGTCTCCACATACACTGTTTGCTTTAGGCCCCCTTCCAGTACATACATGGCCCCCTTCCAGTACATACAATACATGCTTTAACACACGTTCAGAATACATGTTGTTGCACGCAGTCTCATGTATGCTTGTCTTTAAAACATGTGGTTTGTTAGTGTGACGTTTTGTCTTAGTTTTTATACAAACTGAATATTACTTGGAAGATTCAGATATGGTAAAAAGTGTGCATGTTCAGCTGTAGTAGTGTACAAAAACACGCGCTTGTGTTAACAATCACTATAAAGGGCCTGTTTATTGTGTGTTACTATGCACAAAGTGCAGTAAGGCATACGTGCTGCGGTGTAAGTGTGTGAGCAGGCTATCAGTATGATTTGTGGCATCCTGAAGGACCATAAATACCGTTTTCTTCTTTTCACGGAAGCCTCCCAAAGTTCATTGTGGTTCAGATATTCAATACAGCCTCACTGGACAGCTGCTGTCACCGGATGTTACACCCTATTAAAAATAAAAAAGGCCAGTGAACCAGCAGCCACAGGTAAATGCATCAATAATAAATAACTAAATGAAAAAAGCAGATCACATAGGCTACCTGGCTGTTATCTCCCATGACTGTGCCACAGCTAGCCAATCACTACCCAACCGAGCACTGCTAATGGAAAGGTACGCCAGTTTACGAAGCTATAATGATCATTAAGGACCATGATTGTGTTCAATGATAGCTGCACATAAGGCTCAGGAGAGTCCTGAGAAGCACCAGATGGCAGCGGGAGGGGGGGCGTCCCCTCCCGTCGCCTATAAGAACAATCAAGCGGTGAAACCGCCGCTATGATCATTCTTATGGTGCACAGAATCGCCGGCTGAAGAGATGGATATCTCAATGATGCCTGTAGCTGCAGGCATCTTTCAGATATCCCCACTGAAAGTCCAGGACGTCATATGACGTCCTTGGGCGGGAAGTGGTTAAGCAGCGCTTTTGCACCGCTTTTTGGCTACTAGCAGGGCGCTTTTTTTCCCTCCAAATAAGGGTAAAAAGTCCAGTTTTGTAGCACTTTCAAATCGCTTTGAAAGCGCTGAGCAATTATTCCAATGGGCAGGGCGTTTTGAGAGCGCTAAATACGGCGCTCCCAACTCGCCCCAAAGAGGCCGCTTGCGGGACTTTTCAGAACGTCACGCAAGCGCACCGTCCCAGTGTGAAAAGACACACTGGAATAAATCGGAGGTGCTTTTCTTATCTCATGAACGGCTTCTGTTGAATGAGCATGCTGGAAAACCGGCATCCGATCAGCGCTGTCAGCCATTGGCTGCCAGCTATGACCGGTGTGTTATGGCAAATCTGCACCTGTACCGGCGAACAGAAATGCAGCCGGACATGTGTGAACCCTGCCTTAAATGGGTTGTAAAGGTACAATTTGTTTCCTAAATAGCTTTCTTTACCTTAGTGCAGTCCTCCTTCACTTACCTCATCCTTCCATTTTGCTTTTAAATGTCCTTATTTCTTCTGAGAAATCCTCACTTCCTTTTCTTCTGCCTGTAACTCCACACAGTAATGCAAGGCTTTCTCCCTGGTGTGGAGTGCCATGCTCGCCCCCTCCCTTGGACTACAGGAGAGTCAGGACGCCCATTAACACACAGCTCCTTTATCTATCTGCAACGTAGAGAGCGTCCTGACTCTCCTGTACTCCAAGGGAGGGGGCGAGCAGGACACTCCACACCAGGGAGAAAGCCTTGCATTACTGTGTGGAGTTACAAACAGAAGAACAGGAAGTGAGGATTTCTCAGAAGAAATAAGGACATTTAAAAGCAAAATGGAAGGATGAGGTAAGTGAAGGAGGACTGCACTGAGGTAAAGGAAGCTATTTAGGAAAAACATTTTTTTACCATTACAACCCCTTTCAGCATGACATTGAGGGAAGTCACACACTAGATCAGTGGTTCTATGAGTCCTGGAATCTGATAACAAAAAAGCCATGGACCCCTCCCCACAAATATTCACATAAACACAACTTTGCATGCAATCAATATATTTGTTTTGTTACTTTATTTGATTGAAAAATGTGATCGCCTCATACATACAAGTCTGAATAAAAAACACTTTTCATGCACAAAGTAATAGCCAATCATTACAGAAATGAAAGACAATCATGTAGTGCAAAATAAACAAAACAAAACAAAAACAAAAACAAACAAAAAAAAAAATATTTTAATTTTGCTCAAATCTACTACTAGTAATTAGTATATTTTCTACTACCATTCTCTCTTTTTATCTGACCCTCGGGGGCCCTTGAAACCAGCCCAGATGGACCCATGTTAGGAACCCCCTGTTCTAGAACCCCCCCCCCCCCCCCTCTTATCTGATGAGAGTAATGCGATCTCCGATGTCCAGACCTATTGTGTCAGTAATTAATAAATGTGATCAGTGTCTGCCTTCTACAAAGCTGCCTGAATACTGTCTGATCGCCGTCCATCCAAAGCTCATTAGTGTCCCCTGACTGGTGATAAACTAACAGGGGGGGGGGGGGGGGGGCTCTAATAGGACTCATTAGCATGGGGCACTTTGAAGGTCGGAAATGAGAAGGCCAAGTGAACATGGGCTCTCTCCTTCCGTCCAGCCCCGGGGCCATCCATCCCCCAGGGAGCCCATTATTGCCGCTGTTTACCACAACAAGCCTCTCCTTCTTTCCAGCCAAGCACTCGGCAATTTCCGCTCTCCTCCATGGGGACACACTTAACTCTCTCCCTGCCGGCCAGACTGGAGGTGAAGGAGATTAGAAGAAAGGTCGTCTACCATCCCCCCTCCGGGGACAGGTCACGGCTCTTCCTTCCCGGAGGAAGCAAGGCGATTGCGGCTCTAATCAGCAGATGACAGCAGACAAGTACAGGCATAGGACTGCTCACCCCCTCCTCCCCCCCACAGACATACACCTACAGCTTCACTATGAACTACTCACCTACACCTAGGACCAGAGTGACTACATCTACAATGTAACCTGCACTGATCACCTCCTCTGATAGTTCCTCCTGATCACCTACCGTAACCTCCGATAGATCCTCCTGATCACCTATCTGTAACCTCCGATAGATCCTCCTGATCACCTATCTGTAACCTCCGATAGATCCTCCTGATCACCTATCTGTAACCTCCGATAGATCCTCCTGATCACCTATCTGTAACCTCCGATAGATCCTCCTGATCACCTATCTGTAACCTCCGATAGATCCTCCTGATCACCTATCTGTAACCTCCGATAGATCCTCCTGATCACCTATCTGTAACCTCCGATAGATCCTCCTGATCACCTATCTGTAACCTCCGATAGATCCTCCTGATCACCTATCTGTAACCTCCGATAGATCCTCCTGATCACCTATCTGTAACCTCCGATAGATCCTCCTGATCACCTATCTGTAACCTCCGATAGATCCTCCTGATCACCTATCTGTAACCTCCGATAGATCCTCCTGATCACCTATCTGTAACCTCCGATAGATCCTCCTGATCACCTATCTGTAACCTCCGATAGATCCTCCTGATCACCTATCTGTAACCTCCGATAGATCTTCCTGATCACCTATCTGTAACCTCCGATAGATCTTCCTGATCACCTATCTGTAACCTCCGATAGATCCTCCTGATCACCTATCTGTAACCTCCGATAGATCCTCCTGATCACCTATCTGTAACCTCCGATAGATCCTCCTGATCACCTATCTGTAACCTCCGATAGATCCTCCTGATCACCTATCTGTAACCTCCGATAGATCCTCCTGATCACCTATCTGTAACCTCCGATAGATCCTCCTGATCACCTATCTGTAACCTCCGTTAGATCCTCCTGATCACCTATCTGTAACCTCCGATAGATCCTCCTGATCACCTATCTGTAACCTCCGATAGATCCTCCTGATCACCTATCTGTAACCTCCGATAGATCCTCCTGATCACCTATCTGTAACCTCCGATAGATCCTCCTGATCACCTATCTGTAACCTCCGATAGATCCTCCTGATCACCTACTGTAACCTCCGATAGATCCTCCTGATCACCTATCTGTAACCTCCGATAGATCCTCCTGATCACCTATCTGTAACCTCCGATAGATCCTCCTGATCACCTATCTGTAACCTCCGATAGATCCTCCTGATCACCTACCGTAACCTCCGATAGATCCTCCTGATCACCTACCGTAACCTCCGATAGGTCCTCCTGATCACCTACCGTAACCTCCGAAAGGTCCTCCTGATCACCTACTGTAACCTTCATTAGATCCTCCTGATCACCTACTGTAACCTCCAATAGATCATCCTGATCACCTACTGTAAACCTCCGATAGATCACCTATAGTAACCTCTGATAGATTCTCCTGATCACCTACTGTAACCTCTGATAGGTACTTCTAAACACCTACTGTAACCTCTGATAGATCCTCCTGATCACATACTGTAACCTCCAATAGATCCTCTTGATCACCTACTGTAACCTCTGATTGTCCTGATCACCTACTGTAGCCTCTGATAGATCCTCCTGATCACCTACTGTAACCTCTGATAGATTTTTCTCATTACCTACTGTAACCTCTGGCCCTCCTCTGTCCTCTACATTAGATGAGTGAGGGAGACTGAGAGATAAGAGAAACATTGGAATACTAGTCAGTACCAGTGTGCAAAGGTGTGTTTGCTTTGAAGGAAATGACCTCTAATATTGCAGGCCATAGACGGTGCAAATTTCTTTCCTGCAATCACGGGTTCCAGGAAAGAAATTCACACGATTCCCCCATCAACACAGGACGTGTTAACAGGGGAATCCCTCCTGCCTAGCAATTGTCTTCTCCCCGCCAGTAGAGTGGCCGCTTGTGATAATCGCAAGCGAATCCGGCAGGCTGGTTGTACCCAATTAAATCAATCAATAAACTTTGTACATTCAGCCTGTCCACATACGATTCGAATATTAGCAGGTTCCTGCTGAACCGGCCGAGATTTGGACCGTCTATGGTTGGCCTAGGGCTTCATGTACACCCTGCCTACATTTACTGCAGCAAGATGGGTTTGCTGCATTTTTCCACAGCCAAAAGTTTATTTTCCCGAACGCAATACTATCCAGTCACAGAGCCCCGCTATTTCTATAGTACTATCCAGTCACAGAGCCCCCCCTCTTTCTATAGTACTATCCTGTCACAGAGCCCCCCTCTTTCTATAGTACTATCCAGTCACAGAGCCCCCCTCTTTCTATAGTACTATCCAGTCACAGAGCCCCCCTCTTTCTATAGTACTATCCAGTCACAGAGCCCCCCTCTTTCTATAGTACTATCCAGTCACAGAGCCCCCCTCTTTCTATAGTACTATCCAGTCACAGAGCCCCCCTCTTTCTATAGTACTATCCAGTCACAGAGCCCCCCTCTTTCTATAGTACTATCCAGTCACAGAGCCCCCCTCTTTCTATAGTACTATCCAGTCACAGAGCCCCCCTTTTTCTATAGTAATATCCAGTCACAGGGCCCCCCTCTTTCTATAGTACTATCCAGTCACAGAGCCCCCCTCTTTCTATAGTACTATCCAGTCACAGAGCCCCCCTTTTTCTATAGTAATATCCAGTCACAGGGCCCCCCTCTTTCTATAGTACTATCCAGTCACAGAGCCCCCCATTTTTCTATAGTAATATCCAGTCACAGGGCCCCCCTCTTTCTATACTACTATCCAGTCACAGAGCCCCCCTCTTTCTATAGTACTATCTAGTCACAGAGCCACCCTCTTTCTATAATACTATCCAGTCACAGAGCCCCCCTCTTTCTATAGTACTATCCAGTCACAGGTTCCCCCTCTTTATACACTACTATCTAGTCACAGAGCCCCCCTTTTTCTATAGTAATATCCAGTCACAGGGCCCCCCTCTTTCTATACTACTATCCAGTCACAGAGCCCCCCTCTTTCTATAGTACTATCTAGTCACAGAGCCACCCTCTTTCTATAATACTATCCAGTCACAGAGCCCCCCTCTTTCTATAGTACTATCCAGTCACATCCCCCTCTTTCTACACTATCTAGTCACAGAGCCCCCCTCTTTCTATAGTACTATCCAGTCACAGAGCCCCCCTCTTTCTATACTACTATCCAGTCACAGAGCCCCCCTCTTTCTATAGTACTATCTAGTCACAGAGCCCCCCTCTTTCTATAGTACTATCCAGTCACATCCCCCTCTTTCTACACTATCTAGTCACAGAGCCCCCCTCTTTCTATAGTACTATCCAGTCACAGAGCCCCCCTCTTTCTATACTACTACCCAGTCACAGAGCCCCCCTCTTTCTATAGTACTATCCAGTCACATCCCCCTCTTTCTACACTATCTAGTCACAGAGCCCCCCTCTTTCTATAGTACTATCCAGTCACAGAGCCCCCCTCTTTCTATAGTACTATCCAGTCACAGAGCCCCCCTCTTTCTATACTACTATCCAGTCACAGAGCCCCCCTCTTTCTATAGTACTATCCAGTCACAGAGCCCCCCTCTTTCTATAGTACTATCCAGTCACAGAGCCCCCCTCTTTCTACACGATCTAGTCACAGAGCCCCCCTCTTTCTATAGTACTATCCAGTCACAGAGCCCCCCTCTTTCTATAGTACTATCCAGTCACATCCCCCTCTTTCTACACTATCTAGTCACAGAGCCCCCCTCTTTCTATACTACTACCCAGTCACAGAGCCCCCCTCTTTCTACACTACTACCCAGTCACAGAGCCCCCCTCTTTCTACACTACTACCCAGTCACAGAGCCCCCCTCTTTCTATACTACTACCCAGTCACAGAGCCCCCCTCTTTCTACACTACTACCCAGTCACAGAGCCCCCCTCTTTCTACACTACTACCCAGTCACAGAGCCCCCCTCTTTCTATAGTACTATCCGGTCACAGAGCCCCCCCTCTTTCTATAGACCTATCTAGTCACAGAGCCCCCCTCTTTCTATAGTACTATCCAGTCACAGATTCCCCCTCTTTCTATAGTACTATCCAGTCACAGGTTCCCCCTCTTTATACACTACTATCTAGTCACGGAGCCGCCCTCTTTCTATAGTACTATCCAGTCACAGAGCCCCCCTCTTTCTATAGTACTATCCAGTCACAGAGTCCCCCTCTTTCTACACTACTACCCAGTCACAGAGCTCCCCTCTTTCTATAGTACTATCCAGTCACAGAGCCCCCCTCTTTCTACACTACTATCTAGTCACAGAGTCCCCCTCTTTCTACACTTCTACTATCTAGTCACAGAGCCCCCCTCTTTCTACACTACTATCTAGTCACAGCCTCAGAGCCCCTGGCCGGTGTTCGCTCGCTCTCTCAGAATACACCTTGCAGCTCCCTCAGCTCTTCCCAGCCTCAGGCCGCGCCACTGCAGCGAGCGCGCCCCCGGGCTCAGCCAATCAGATATCGCGGGGCAGCCCCACGTTCTGTTTTTTTTCCCTTCACTCTTTAGAGGCAGCCAATGGGAAGTCCGCCCCGTGAACAAACCCTGTGTTCCAGGAATCCATTCATTCAGAGGCAGAAGAGCGCGAGGCGTGGAAGGTAGTGCGGGGAGCTGTGAGTGATCGGTGTAGGGTGACACCCTTATTCATCACCATTCTTGTGTTCCTGGGATGTGGAGTATCCGTTCACCTGGCTATAGGAGGATCTACCACCGGGGCTCCCCCGCCGTGCTCTGCTCTTAGTGGGCTGTGTTGCCAGCGTTTGTTTTGCCTTTTGGCGAGGACGAATCCGGGAGTAGAAGAAGAAGAGGTGTCCTCCTCCCTCTCCAGCCTCCTCCCATCGCATGCAGCAAACATCCAGCTTGTCCGATCGCCTGGACCCAACACCCTGACAGACATCGGGCTTCTACCGTACCGTGCGATACGTGCCGGCCACTGGATGTGACATCTCCCGGCCACTGATTGTGACACCTCCCGGCCCGGGGATTATTATCGATGTGTGCGAGTGTGGAGCGGGCAGGGCTGTCACTCAGCAGCCTGCTGGAGCCCCTACCTGGAGATTATTTGTCCTGGAGTAGTATGACACCAT
Organism: Rana temporaria; assembly: GCF_905171775.1. Classification (NCBI taxonomy): domain Eukaryota; kingdom Metazoa; phylum Chordata; class Amphibia; order Anura; family Ranidae; genus Rana; species Rana temporaria. The sequence goes on from NC_053489.1 coordinate 495,443,105, forward strand.
TCGTGTCCCATGCTTAATCCGCACACTCCCATCTCCTGGTCCCATCACATTGGAGCTGGAGCCTGCTCGAAGCTAGGTGAGATCTCCGTACATGGGTGAGTGGGTGGGGGGCACTGCTCCCTGCAAGGGGGCCTTCACCATGGCTGCATGTGTACTGCTTGGGGGGCACCTTACCCATATGCACTGCTGGGGGATCAGAGACTGGGGACACCTTACCCATCTGTACTGCTAGGTGGGATCAGAGTCTAGGGGCACCTTACCCATGTGCACTGCTGGGGGATCAGAGTCTAGGGGCACCTTACCCATGTGTACTGCTGGGGGCACCTTACCCATGTGTACTACCCTGGGGATCGGAGACTTGGCACCTTACCCATGTGTACTACCTTGGGGTTTAGAGACTTGGCACCTTACTATGTGTACTACCTTGGGGATCAGAGACTTGGCACCTTACCCATGTGTACTACCTTGGGGATCAGAGACTTGGCACCTTACCCATGTGTACTACCTTGGGGATCAGAGACTTGGGGCACTTTGCATGTTTATTGCTGGGGCATCAGAGGCTGAGGGGGGTGTGACAGGAGCCTGGCTTCACCATAGCTGCATGTGCATTGCTGGGTGATCTGTAACGGGGGGGGGGATAACTTACACTTGTGCATTGCTGGGGAGACCTTACACCTGAGGGGGATGTGAGAGGACCTTGGCTTCACCATGGCTACATGAGCATTCCTGGGTGATCTGGAAGTGGGCACACATTACACACGCGGGGGGATCCTGACTTCACCATGGCTATATGTGCATTCCTGGGTGATCTGGAAGTGGGCACACATTACACACGCGGGGGGATCCTGACTTCACCATGGCTATATGTGCATTGCTGGGTGATCTGCAACTGGGAACCCCTTCCACCTGGGTAATGGTGGGTGATTAGAGGCTGGGAAAACCTTACATTCACAGGCTGAGAACAACTTGTATGTGCATTTCTTGGGATGATCCAGTGCACATGTACATTGCTGAGTGATCAGAAGCTGGGAACAACTTGCATGTGTATACTTCATTCCTCTTGTACTTTCCTTGGCGATCAGAAGCTGGGTACACCTTACACATGAGGGGAATCCTAGCTTTATGTTGGCTACATTGCCAGATGATCTGGAACACTTTGCACAAATGGGTGATCAGGGTCTGGGAACACTTTGCACATGATGCCCCATGCAGCAGAGAAGGGGTGTGTCCAGCACTGGGGCACTAGGAGTGAATGAGAGCAGACAAGACAGCAGTGCATGTGGATGAGTAGGAAGTCCGCCCCCCTGCGGTCACCTCTCCCTCCTCCTCCCTCTTCACAGCAAGGGTTTGTTTTCATTCATAAGTTTTTCCTTCCTCTCCTGTCCTCTATCACCAGGCTCTCTCCCCCATCATTCACAAGGAGCACACAGCCCCCCCCCCCAGCCATCTGCAAACCATTGATCTCCGCTGCCCTGCATCCCCCTCCTGCAGGGTGCATGATGATGGCATGATCATTAGATCTTTAATGCCCGGCTGTGTCTCTAAAATGCAACAACATATCGACATCTACGTGCTGCTCCGGCTTCCTGAGAACTCGGTCAGGGCATTGGAAAGCCCCACAGCGTGTCTGCAGCCTTTTAACCAATTTTTCACAACTCGTAACGAAGTAAGGCAAGCGCTTGTTGGGTGCTTTTAAAAATAATTGATGAATGTCATGCCCAGGGTTGTTTATTGATCGAGGCGCGGTTACTATTCCCTAATGGGGGGGATTGATAGAAGCAGTCCTAGTGTGGGATGAAGCGATCAACGTGCAAGCGCAGAAATCTATATTGCTTTACAATGCGGAATTCTCACATAAGAGGTGTGATTTTTAATGGGACTAGTTAGATTCTTGTAGGGTTTTTTTTTTTTTTTTTATTCTGTAGACTTTTGGCTGAATATTTAATACTTTACGCTTTTGTTTGGTGGCTAGAGCGGCGAAGATGAGTTAGAATCTATTCGCTGGAGTTACATTCTAAGTGAATGGTTGTCGTTTTCTGTGCCTGTTTGTTAAATAAAATTTGTGTGTGTTTTTTATATATATATATATATATATAAATAAATATTTTGTATTTATCTCTACCATATTTTTTTTTTGTGCTTATTAATAATATACAGCCTTACATATGTTTCCCTTATTTAACGTTTTTTTCTTTTTCTTCTGATTTGTTGCAGATTTTCAGATGCATGCCAAGTTCACACTGAATGCCAGAAGTCGAGATCACCACAGATGGAGCTACAAAGTCAACATGGCACTAGCGGTTCATTAGTGGTCATCCAGCAGCCTTCTTCAGACAGTAGGCAGCGGTTGGAATATGAGCGGGAAGTTCAGCCAGCGACTATCTTGTCTTTGGACCAGATCAAAGCTCTTCGCAATAGGAATGAGTATACAGAAGGCCCATCCATGGTGAGGAAACATGGGCCAAAAACTGCACCAAGGCACAGTAAGCCGGAGAGAACTCACGAGATTATACCAGTTAATGTGAATAATAACAATGAGCACAGAGCCCCTCACCCGGCTCACACAGGACATGTGTACGTTGCTCGGGCTCCTGTGCTCAGTAGGTCCACCAGCACAGGGAGTGCAGCGAGTTCTGCTAGCACAAATAGTGCCTCCTCGGAACAGGAACTTTTGGGACAGTCTCCTCCACCCAGAAACGGCTCTGGACACAGGACGGACAGGGTAGTTCGGATGCAGCCCAAGGCTTCTGTGTTGGTTACAGAAGACCTAAAGAGCTCTTTAAAATTGGACTCGACACAGCACAGGTTTATTTGTGAACAGTGCGGAAAGTGCAAGTGTTCAGATTGCACAGCTCCAAAGCCCCTACCATCATGCTTGGCATGCAACGGTCAGTGTCTCTGCTCTGCTGAGAGCATGGTGGAATACAGCACTTGCATGTGTCTAGTCAAAGCAGCTTTCTACCACTGTTCAAACAACGACGAGGGCGATTCGTACGCGGATAACCCTTGTTCTTGCACCCAGTCTCACTGCTGCTCTAGATACTTGTGCATGGGAGCAATGTCCTTGGTATTCCCATGCTTGCTTTGCTACCCTCCTGCCAAGGCATGCCTAAAACTGTGCCGTGGTTGTTATGACAGAGTTAATCGCCCTGGTTGTCGGTGCAAAAATTCAAATACTGTGTACTGCAAACTGGATGATGTGCCACGGGGCCAAGGCAAGCCCTCCTGACTTGATTGGAGTATTGTTTCCAACTAACGGATCCATTGGCTGCGTAGGCTATATAAATCTACAGATGTATTTTTTTATTTTTTTTGTACCTCCATTTCCCCCTGGATTGTTCTCTTCTTCTATTCCCAGATTTCCACAGAAATTGGTTAAGATAAGGTGTTGGCTTAGACATCTACTATGTTCGTTCAACCAGCATGTTCTGCACAGTGGCGCAAATGACAGTGTTAATGTACAAATTGCAGCAACTTATTAGATCAGATGAAGTTTTATCGGTGAATGATGACTTCTGATTTGTTACGAAATGTGTTTGACGGTCGAGGGCAAAATTTGTATCTTTTTGTTGTCTAGAGAGGAAAGCCTCGTTTTCATTAACCATTTCTAGTTTATTTTACCATCTAACTAGTTACATTTACAGTCTGTGTTCTTGCTAGTATGGATGGGCATTTTGTAACCTCAACAAAACATCCCTTGCACCTTCCCTCCGCCCCCCTTTTTTTTTTTTTTTTCAAAAATCCTAAAAGGCTATAGTCTTTCAATGAAAGAATTGCAAGGAAATGCCTTTCTTTTCTTCTTTTTTATTTTTTTTTTTTTTTTATGCAAGGTGTAGGAGTCTGTTCAGCATGCCACTCTGTGTTGAATGAGTTAATCTGCATGAACTCCCACCCCTTTTTTTTTTTTTTTTTTTTTTTTTTA